>NC_089875.1:18942749-19242749 GCF_040182565.1 Anser cygnoides | reverse complement strand
AATCACCCAGTTTTCCAGTGTATCTAGATCCCTCTACACGGTGTTTCATCCCTCCAGACAGTCAGCAGCACCTCCCAGTGTAGTATCATCAGCAAACTTGCTGCTGAGGATGCACTCCACTCCTACATCCAGATCACCGATAAAAATGTTGAACAGAAATGACCCTAGAACTGAGCCCTGGGGAGCGTTACTGGTGACAGTCTGCCAGCCCAGCATAGCCCTGTTCACCACAACCATTTGAGCTTTGCCATTTAGCCAGTTCATCACCCAGTGCATCGTGAACCTGTTTATCTCACAGTTGGACAGTTTGTCCAGAAGGATGCCATGAGGGATGGTATTAAAGGCGTTAACTGAAATCCAGGAAGATTACGTCTGCCACCTTCCCTTCACCCACCAAGCAGGTGGCCTTGTCACAGCATGAGATCACATTACGAAGGCAGGACTTTCCCTCGATGAGCCCATGTTGACTCTGCCTGAAAATAGCTTTGTTCTTTACATGCCTTTCAGTGTTCCCCAGGACAATCTTCTCCATAACTTTTCCAGGCACCGAGGTTAGACTAACAGCTCTGTAGCTTCCTGGGTCTTCTCTCATGCCCTTTTTGTATATTGGTGTAACCCTGGCTGACTTCCAGTCAGCAGGGACCTCCCCGCCCTCCCATGACCTTTGGTAAGTTGTTGAGAGGGGTACAGCTATAACATCTGCTGACTCCCTCAGTGCTCTGGGGCGAATCCCATCAGGCCCCATGGACTCATGAACGTTGAGCTGATACAACTCTTCCCTTACAGTTCTGGTGACCACAGTAGGAAGACCACGACTGGAGGAGCAGTGACTTTCCAACTTTAAGGTCTGGGCACCCAAGATATGTCATTATCATCAAAAACTGAGGCAAAAATGGCATTAAATGCCTCTGCCTTTTTCTCCTCCTTACTTCTTAGGTGACCATCCACTCCCAGTATTGGTCCAATGTTTTCCTTTGACCTCCTCCTGCTGTCGACATACGTGAAAAAGCCTTTTTTGTTGTCTGACACCACACTTGCCGTTGTCAACTCAAGCTGAGCTTTTCTTGTTTCCTTCTTGGAGGTGCAAAGTGCGGCTTTGTACTCTCCCTGTGAAGCCTGACCTTGCTTCCAGAGATCACGTATTTTCTTTTTCTGCCCTAGTTCCAGGAGGACTTCCCTGTTCAGGCAGGCTGTTTTTCTGCCCTGCTTTCTTGACTTGCAGCACAATGGGATTGCCTGCTCCTAGGCTTTTAAAAGGTGGTTCTTGAAAAGTGACCAGGTCTTGTCGATCCCCAAACCCTCTAGAGCAGATTCCCAGAGGACACTACTAACCAGCTTCCTGAGAATCTTGCAGTTTGCTTTTTCGAAGTTCTTTGAAGTCCAAAACATTTCTTTGGAAATGGGGTAAAAGCCAGCAGGAAAAATACTGCATGAGCAGTATCCTGGACTTGTTCTCAGTCTAGAAAATCACTTTGAGGTACCTATCTTCATTGTCTCCCTGTCTGACTTGATGCTTTTTTTTGCTCCAAGTAGCTGTCTTGCATGTGGGATCTGAATGGAGTTGACTGTATCAGCATTTTAATAGATACTGTTTATGCTGTGATTGAGAAGTCTTTTTTTTTCTGGTTTTGCTCAGCTAATAAAATCTGTGGATTTCAGGTTTGAAAGATAATTGCTCAGTGGTCTTGCATGGCTTGGCCCTATCGAAGGTCTGCAGAAGTTAGTTTCATAGCATACCTTCATAGAAAAACATACAGGAATTATGAAATGTGTGGATGCAGTCCATGCAAAGCCTTGTAACATCACTGATTGCCTTCCATGGTCTGTGCTTCACCTTATGCTGGATTCTTTGGCTCAGTGCATTTAGATGGAGTTGTTCCGGAAGCAGATATAGTACAAGTTTGAAGTTTTATTGGTAGAGATGGGGTTGTGATTACCTGATGGGAAGGAAGAAAAACTCAAAGTACTCAAATGATGTTCAACCTGTTTGTGCCCAGGCTTCCTTGGTTGAGACTACAAAATGTGTGCATGCTTGCGTACTGCATTTCTTCCCACAGACATGCACAAAATAATATATGCTGCTCAGCTGTGCTTCCTTCACTGTACTTACTATGTAATCCAGTTGTTTTATTTGGGAGACTGGAGGAGGACGTGGGACATTTGGAAAACATGCATCAAGTACCACTAGCAGTGCACGAGTAAGGCATGATGGGATGCACAGTTGCTGAAGAGTTGTGAGGGAGCACCAGCTGTTCTTAGTACCAATGTCACTTATCCAGAAAAACAAATATTTTCAAATTGGGAAGATAACTGGGTAGGCAGTGAGACCTTTGTGCAGTATGCATTTTGCTGCATGGTTAGATCTGTGTATCACTTAATCTTTGGTGGTTTTGGTCAGTTGTGGAGGCAGATAATGCTATTTGTAGTTGTAGCTTAATCTGTGGCCACTGTACAGCGTCATGCAACTTGCCACTTGCAAGAGCGGTGGTATATGGATTGCTGGTGTTCAGTCTCATGGACCTATGGTTGCTGTTCAGGGTTACTCCACAGCACAGCTTCGTGGAGTTGTAGCTTACAGTGCTGCTTGGGTAAGGTGGGCCTCAGGAAAAATGAACCCCACAACTTGAGTCTACAGCAGGAGCACACAGCTCTCAGTAGTGCTTGTTGATGCACTTCACAAGAACTGGGTGTCTCAGACTGGTCTAGCCTATGATACCTGGCTGGCATGCTGGACTGAAGAAAGAAATACAGGAGAAAAGACTTCAGTGTAAAACTTGAAGATAACTCCATTGCAAAAGCCAGGATGCTCTAATCAATCTGTTTTGTAGCTGTGCTTGTGATCCTGTGGCTTGAGGTTAATTATAAAAAATGCTTCTATATGTAATTGAGTATTTTTACTGTGACCTGTTTCTTATTTTAAAGGATTAGCTGTTGGTCTTGGCATTGGAGCATTGGCAGAAGTTGCAAAGAAGAGCCTTCGACCTGAAGAACGCAATGGTAAGCCCTTTCTGCATCCTCATTTTTTTGGTCTTTATTCCTCTCTGGTCACAATTTACCTGCATGCTCATTTGCAAGATTTTATTCTTTTGAAAGCTGGGACATTGACACAGTTGGAACAACAAGGGGAATTTTGTAGTTTTTTAATGTGATATGTCCAGACTTTTCTTTTTTTCCCTATTGAAGTAAGCCACAACCTCACCATGTAGACAGAGGTCAGACGTGTGTATGTGTGAGAATAAGTTTATGCCAGTGCAGTTCATACAGCCTACTTTGCCACAGCCACACGTGAGCATGACTACCATACCTGTGTCCATTCTTGGATTATATTGGTGCAACAATATTTGTAAGCTGTTCAGTGTAACCACGTAGTTCAATCACTTCAGAAACTGCAGGTGAGCCCTTATGTCTGAAAACTTCACACTATTGCTGTTTGCAGTCTGTTTGAAATTTAAGGATGTACTGCCTAATAGGAATTTATTTAGAGGATGGCTGCTCTCTTCTGTTTTTAAGAGTGACAAAACAATTTAAGTACATGCTAAATAGTGATTCTCTACTTCCATCTTTCTTTTGTCTTCCTCTGGAGGATTCTCACCACCATGAAAATTGACCTGACCTTGTCTTTTTTCCCAGCTTGTTTGAAGTTGGAGTTAAAATGTTCCTGAGTTATACCTGGCCGTGTCATGGTGGCTTTCTTCTAAGCTTTTGCAGTGATTAAATATGGCAGTGTAGCTTGCTCTGTAGGCTGAGTTGTGCTCTGGAAAGAGTAATATTCTTGACCAAACCTTGATTAGTGTATATGGCAATGAGGGCTGACGACTTAGATGGTAGGCAAGGGATTTGGAAAATGGTCTGGGTTTTATGTTTAGCTGTCTTGCTTGATTTCATTTTTGCTTCTCTTCTTGCTGTTGTCTGCTTAGAATAAGAGCTCGGAGCAGTGGTTACACTGTGTAAAGGAGAATGGGCCAGGAGTGGGAAGTTTTGAAGTGAGGCAGAAGTAGAAGATTATTTCATCCCTTGTGCTGTCTTGGAGCTTCTTAAGCCAAGATCGCGAGAAGGATGCTGCATCATCTAGGCTCTCATTCCTGCTGCTCTTCGACAGCTTCTAGCTAGTGACCTTGGACACATTTTCTGTAGGACTTTACAGTGGGTATGACTCAGTGGATGAGACCTCTCTCCAAGGGCTCTGCTTCTGCAGAAACGCATGGCAGAGGATATAAACACGGCTTGAGTCCAAGATCCCATTTTCTTACTGCTCTCTCTGTCAGTACCAGCCTTTGCTGTTCTTGGGGGAAATGTCTTGCATAGGTACCTCTACACTTCCTTAAAAAAAACAACAACAAAAAAACACAAACCAACCAACCAAACAAAAAAACCCACCCTGCACCCGTTTCGTGATTTCAGCTTGAGGCAGTTGTGCTCAAGTTGAGAGTTCTTTCTGGCTGCCAGCACCATAAGCTCAGGCCAGCCTGTCTCTGAGGGTGGCATGTTGTCTGGTTCTTTGGAAGCTTTTAGCTGATGTCTTTTCTCTTGCCACTGCTGCACTGTATTGGAATGTCAAACAAGTGGGACGCATGGCCAAAGGCGTTCCTGAGAATTTCACACTCTTGCTAGCATCCAGGAGCGACCAGGAAGAGTCTTTTCTTGGTTTCCCCTCCTCCTGCCCAGTCAGTACAACTGAAAGTGTCTCACACCTGTAAAATAGGGCTAGAAGCATTCATCCTTCAGTCACAAAATTGCAAGCCTGAAACTCTTGAGCTACAGGTGATCCCAGTAACATGGTTTGTACTTCTGTCATCTTGCCATTGCTGCTACCAAATGGGAGTCCCATGGATGCCTCCTCTCCTGTATGTTCTCTAGTAACCATGTTTGTATTGATTTGTTTCTCCCCACCTAAATTTCCATTCTTGTTTAGCAACTACAGGGCCCTTCCCCTTCCTCTCCTCTCTGCCTCATCTTGTCTGTTTCCAGAAACAATTTACTTTTTATAATATTAAGGGACTTATCCCTGAACAAAAATTTTGGTGCAAGAGTTTGTGAATTTCTCCCTTCCTCGTCAAAGCCTGATGTCCTAGACATAGAAATTTGGTGGTGGAAATGATTTCTGTGGAGTTGCAGGAGTGTTTTTAAGGGCTTACGGCCCTATGGCTGCCATCTTTTAAGTGCTTTAATAAGTGGTTTGGTTCACCTTCATCTTTTAAAAAGAGGATGGTCGTACTTCATTTCCAGTGGGAATTTTCTTGTTGTGTTGATGTAGCTAACTTAAAAATAACCTCCTAGGTCACTGGTGACCTTGCTGGTAGTCTCAGCATTTAGTGTGTATCTAAAGTAAAAGGTTTACGGGTGGTGGGGATGGGAGAGTAGAACAGGTTTCCAGGAATAAGAATGAAACACTGCCCAGACAAATAGTTGCCATTACTAGCAGAAAGACTTTGGATTCAAGGTCAATTTTGTAACTTATTAATGACCTATAACAGGTTGTCCTGATAGGCACTGTGCAAATGCCAGGCTGGGCAGAGCCCTGTGGGGCTGGCAGCTAGCCTAGATTTGAACAAATGGTTGTTTCCCTATGGAAAGAAGAAGTGCAGTCTCCTTGAGTGGTCAGTCTTAAGTGCTTAGGTTATGTTCTTGACTGTTCACTTGCTCCAAAGTTTGTGTGGCAGATGATCCTAAAAATAAATGCTTGCAAAGCAGTGTGGCAGCAGGAGCTTTCACTTCTGAGGCCTCCTTATTTCCACAGATTTTTTAGATGTGACTACTGTCTGCCTTTTCTTTCTTCGCCTGCTGAATTTGGGTGGGGGAAAAAAAAATGGTGATCTTGAGATGGGGAGGAAATAGTTTGTAGTATCAAATGTAGACTGCTGTCTCTGGGAAGAACTTTAACTTAGTGAAAGTTGGCATACAATGTGTTTTGATGAACCATGTTGGGTTTTATACCTGTTTTCTTCCACCTACCCTTGGAAGCCTGTCTGTTTTCCATGTTGTTTCTTCACTTGTCATTTACATAAATCTGGTTTTGACTCTTGCTTTCAGGTCACCTTCTTGTTCGTGCCCACTTTTAGCAAGGTACATAAACAAGCAACAATCTGTCACGTGCTGTTGGGTGGCTTGGTAGTCAGGCAGCACCCCTGTGGGCTCAACTTCAATGAGAAGCATGCCAGGAGAACAAGGTGGGGGAGTGCCTATGCTGGCTCTTTCTCTGACAAGACTTTTAAAACGGTCATGGCTCACTGGCTTCTGGAGGTGACTTTAATCATTAACTAACTCTTTCATCCTTATCTGTGCAGGTGTTATGAAGGAAGATAGAGAACTCGGTAGTCTCCCTAGCTCCTCTGTGTCTGGACCTTGTGGGAGGGACTGTTTGTTTTGTCACTGCTAAGGATCCAGAGTTTTCCTTATGGGACCGTTGAGAGCCAGAGCTCTGTTCATGGCTTCAAGCCTTCCGCCCTTCAGTGCTCTGTTCTTCCTGTCCCCTGGGCAGTGTGAGCTCCCTCTGTACACACTCCTGAGAGCTAGCTGGAGAGGGAGAGGATTTCTTGCTGCTGCAGTCACTACGAGACACACTAGTAATTTCCACCTGTCAGAGATCTTCAGATCTTGCAGCTGCTGTGCCTTTTGGGCCCTTCTTGTTGTATATGTTGGCTTCAGCTGTTCCATCAGTTGTACCCTTTCCTCTGAAGTGCTGAAGCAAGCTGTTGCCCCAGGATCGACATACCAGTTCTGGGCTCTGCAGCCTACCTGTAAGACCTGACCTCCTTCCTGTTCCACTCTCCGTGGGAGCTGAGCTGCAGTCCTAAGAGCAGCGGTCATCAGGTGCCTGCCTGCCCATTCTGTCCGTGCTCTGTAAGCCAGAAAAGCTGTCCTCCTGAGGGAGTTGTTGCTTCCAAAGGGATCACAAAATTGAGTTAGTCTCCCTCCGTGTTCCATCTTTAAAAATAAATAAAATATATATATCAGTCTTTGCCCTTTGCTGGGGACAGGACCGTGCTTGTTTGTGTTGGTATATTCTGGGCCTCGTTCTGCACGAGCTGATGTATGCATGACCGATGGTGAGAGTAAGGGTTTGGCCTCCTCCTGGCATGCTCTCTAAGTGCAGTTGGAACTAGTAATTGTAGTGGCATTGGGATGTTCTTCGTGGTCTTTTCTCAGTGGCAAATTCCCTGTCAGAACGCGGTAAGGAGTGGCATGCATGTGTGAGGATGTAAGAGGGAAAGAAGTTGGCAATTGGAATTAATTTTCCCTCTGACACAAAATTGTCAAAGAACAACATGGTATCCCAGATGAGAGCTCCTGCTGGTCTTCTGGGAGAACTCTCTCCCTGGATTTGGCTGGCTCCGTAACCTCATCACAGATTTACAATCTGCTGCCTTTTCAAGATGCTATATGCAACCGTGGTATTTTGGGATTATGGTGCTGGGACAATTTATTTTGCCTGTGCATTGAGAGAGATTACAGTTTCATTAAGAATGCTGTTATACACTTGGAAATGTGAAGGCTCTATCTGCTTTCTGCAGATGCCTAGTGCATGCTTTAGATGTACAGTTACACAGCAATACGTGTGTGTATGAACGTGTTGGGGGTGTGGGGGGAAGATTTGGTGCTGGTGTGAACTCTGCTCCTGCTTTGTGAAGTGGGAGCATATTCTCAGTCAATTCCAGTGTGCTGTCAAGGCTTTTGACAATCCCTCTTGCTGTGCCCCACTCCTGCTGCTCTTCTGAAGCTGTGGCTATGCTGCAGCCTATGACATGAAGACTCAGGAGACCTTGATGTGGTGTGAGGCTTGAGCTATGTGGCACAACCAGCTCAAACACCGATGTCTGCCTGGGATCCTGGGCAGTTTGCATAGCCTCCATGGCTGTTTGTGCTGTTGTGACTCGTTGCTGTTGGCACTCAAGCTAGCAGTGAGTCAGAACAAGACACAGGTGTACAACCACAGTTCATGCCCCTGGGTTGCGAAGCAGACAGAGTGTAGTCCTGGTTTGGTTTTTCTCTGCGGAAAGGTGAATCTCCTGCTTGAGCGTAAGCTAACACAGTGGAGTGAGCTTGCTGAGGTAAGGGTGCTTTTCATCCATGTGCTTTCTCTCCTTGCCCTCAGGAAAGAAAGCAGTGATGGATTCCAGCCCATTCCTGTCAGAGGCCAACGCGGAAAGAATTGTGAGAACCTTGTGCAAGGTCCGGGGAGCAGCTCTGAAGCTGGGACAGATGTTAAGCATTCAAGGTAAGTGGTAGCATAGGTCCTTAGCTACCCTCAGCGGTGCTGCCTGGTGGAGCAGTTCGTTTCTTGTGTTACATTGTCAGCTGTTTGAAATCAGTCAGTATGGAGTAAATGTGGACAAGCAAGTAGCTTTCTCATGTGAGAACAGTGGCGGCGATATGTTCGATTCAGTCCAGCTTAATCACAGGCTGAAGTAACTGATGTATGGATTATATACCACCACTTGCCTAATGCCCCTGTTGTAGGTCTGAGCTGAATCAGGCACACAGCTGAAATTGATTGAAAATGAGATGACCGTCTGTGAATTTTAATGCCTGTGTGTAAAAAGCAGTTGTTGGGAAGCAGAGCTGTATCACAGCCTACTCTCAAGTGTCCTGCTAGAAAGGAGGTAGAAGATGACAACATGATCCTGTTCATCATTTACCAAAAGTGTTTGAGGTTGTATCTACAGCCCTCTCCCATTACAACAACCTGTTTGTGATTTACATCACAGAATCACAGAATTGTAGGGGTTAGAAGGGACCTCTGGAGATCATAGAGTCCAACCACCCGGCTAAAAGCAGGTTCCCTACAGTAGGTTGAGCAGGAAAGCATCCAGGTGGGTCTTGAATATCTGTAGAGAAGGAGACTCCACAACCTCTCTGGGTAGCCTGTTCCAGTGCTCTGTGACCCTCACTGTAAAGAAGTTCTTACGCATGTTTGTGTGGAACTTTCTTTTTATGTTCTTGAAGAGATTTCAGGCTGTCTTACTGCATCAGGCTCTTAAGGTCACAGGTGGAGGCATGAGTGACATCTGCTGCTTTGCACTAAACTGCTAGGTTACTCCTGGAAGATAGCAGGAGGGCTGATTTCAAACCTTATCTGAATCTGTTCACTTCGCTTTCCTGCCAAAAAAAAAATAAGGAAGGAAAGAACCAGCAAAAACAGTGCTTTTACACTTGTCTGAAAATAGCTTTCAAGTTATCACTGATACTGAGTCAGCGTCTGAGTGTTTGAAGTACTCAGTTTGCTCGGCTTGTGCTTTGACATTAATTTTAGTAGGTGTTGACTGATGGGGCTGGATCTTGTGTTGTGTTAAATAACTGAGACCAGCTCTGTGTTCCGGAGAGCCCTCGTGGTATTTCATCGTCCTTCATTTGCTATCACCTGTTGTAGGTGTGTGCCAGGCTGATGGCAACACTTGCAGAGCTAGGTGGGAGGCAGCAGCTGACACGTCAAAGGCCGCTACCCATATATGCTCTTTTCTCACCCTCGAGAAACTTCCAGGTTCTTGTTTATAGTGCAGATCTAGGAGGAGCTCTTCTGTTCCTTGCTTTGTTTGGCCAGTGCCTCTCGTAAATGGAATGAGTGAGCCATGGCTGGAAGTTGGCTCTGAAGTCAACTTGCCTGCTGTAGGTGGGGAGAAACTTAGAAATTCTTAGGATGCTGTTATGAGTTGCACTTGATGTTTGCCCAGAGCCTGGTTATAGCTGCACCCGGCTGGGATGTTAGTGACGAGGGAACAGCTGTGAAAGGCCACCTCTGAGGAACAGAAATAATCTGGATTTTTGTCACTTGCCTGCTGTCTCCTAAAATGACCGAGCTTTGGCGAGGGTTCAAACACTTGCCAACTGACTTCACTCAAGTGTCAAGACATACAGGCCTTCAGCAATCTCAGTGGCATTGTCCAGCCTTCATCTGACTCATGACACGTGTACAGAGTGCTGCAATGCCTGCAGAGAGCATAGGCCCTTGCAGGGACAGAATGGGAGCTCCTCCCTTCCCAGGGCAGCGTCCTTAAGGTAGCTGTTTTTCTCATTTCCTGCGATAGACTCCAGGTTGTGTTTGTAAATAAATGACGCACTTTGATTTGAATGTAAGAAGCGCATGTGAAGGTTCTCAAGAATAAAGCTGGTAGCATGGACTTTTTTCTGGTGTTGGGAGAGCAGCAGTGAAATCTAATTCTTCAAGTCTTTATGAAATGAAGTGTTTGCCAGAACTGGTGGCTTTTCTCTGGGCAGTTGTAGAAGCCTTTACTTACAGGAGATGACTAATCTTTCAAGAGCTCACTCCCCCCATCGTTTCCTATGAGGGTAAAAAATGCTTGCTAAATCCTTCTGGCTCTTAAAATAAGTTAATTTTAGCTGAGTTATGTTTTCTTCTGCCTACTTATAACTGGTTTACGTTTGGGTAGCTGTTTACAGTAGTAGAGGCTACATTATGATTAGTCTGAATCCAGTACTTGCATAAGTAGTGTTTTACTGCTGCACAGCTTTCTAGACAAACTGCTGCCCCTTAAAATGAATTAGGTTAAACCCCACCACGAACCTGGGAGCACTGGGATGACTTCCCAGGGGTTCCTTCTGTTACCTGCGTCTGTGACACAGTGTCCTCACCTAGGCCTGAATGCTGTACTGCTGTCAGCAAGGGCTGGTAGATGACAGAGGCTTGTGCAGAGCACCTTGTGCTTTGTGTTTGTGCAACCTGCCATCGTACCAGAAGTCTACGTGCCGTGCAGTGCTGCATGCTGCTCCCAGAACTGCTGCTGGATGTGTGGGGTCTGTAGCAGTATTTGTTAGTTCACTGAATTGAGCCAGGAACCATGATGACAACCGATGCTGAGGAACTTTTTATACTTCAGAATCCAGCATGTTTTCTAGCATATTTATACTTTGTCCTGACATTGTTCATTGGGAAAAGGTGCGTAGAAACTTACTCTGTCTGCAGCAGGCAAGCTTAGGAGATGTTCAGGTAATATACAGTATTTTTTGGTGAGGGCGAAAGCAATGGAGTAGCTTTTCCCTCTGTTCTGTTACTTGTGTCCAGGACTTCTGTTTGGCTCATTTCCAAAGGTGTGATGCTTCAGGAGGTCTGCCTAAGGGTTCACTTCAGGGTATGGTATTTCTGAGCTAAAACGGATTCCATAACCTTCACTGGTGTGTGCTTGGGCAGGACAACCTGACTTGTTTGAGCACAGATGTATGTTTCTTTGTGTGTTGAAGAACAACTGGAGAACGTGGTGCCTGTGCTGACTGCTGTGTCTTCTTCCTCTGGCAGATGATGCCTTCATCAACCCCCATCTCCAGAGGATTTTTGAGCGTGTGCGTCAGAGTGCCGACTTCATGCCCATAAAGCAGATGATGGTGAGGAATATTCCTTCCTGCTCACTGGGGAGGAGGGTCCGTAACAAAACAAATGTCACCTGTGACATACGCTGCTGGGGGAGGCAGACAGGTATTTTTAAGAGTATTCCTTCAACAGAAGTTGCATATTTTCAGTTGTGGGTGACATCTGATTCCTTATCTCAGCTATGTGCTGTCACTTCTCACCCACACACATACATTCAGCTCTGGACAGAGGAAAAAAATGTTTTCTTTGTTTTTTTTTATGTCCAGAAGTTATGCTGGTGGAACAGGAAGTCCATACAAATATGATCACATCGGACTAGTTTAGTGCAGCCTCCTCTTCTGTTTCCTCTCCCTCTCTGATCTTCGTCATGGATGTTAAACTAGTGTTTACAAGTGTCTAAATCCCATTTTAAAAATTCACAAATTTTAGTCTGATGGAAAATAAACAGCAATTCTGTCTCTTTGATTATATCTAACCTACCTGCAAGTAGAGTTGGAACGTTTCTTTTTTTCCTTTTCTTCCCTTTGATAATTAAGATGTGAACGGTAATGCAAAAGGAACTGTCAGCACTCCATCTATCTTCTGAAAGATAAGAGCCAGCACTTAAGTATGGCAGTCTGGCAGTGTAACAAAAAAGCTGTTAATGGGGGTTGTCAATGTGTTTAATTGTCAATGTGTTTAATTGTCAATATTGCCTCAAAGAGAGTCACTCTGGGATGCCTGTATTGCTTCCGATCAGCTTGGTAGCGTGATGAAAGAGGAGAAATATCTAAATCCTTGCCCATATTCTGGAAGATAAGTGGCCCCAAAAGGGGAGCTTTTATATTCCTGAGGCAGTGGTGGTTGTGTTCAAGATCACTGCTCTTCGGGCCCCAGTAACACAGCCTCACACAGATCCCAGAACTAAACAGATTCTGATAGGGAGCCACTGCTGACTGGAGCATTGCTCACAGTTGTGTGCTCACTGGGAGGAAGGGGAAACGGTCTAGGAAGCAGGGTGTAGGTACTCAGAGCAAGTCATCTTAGAGGAGCATGATTTCAAATAATGCAGATCTTAAATATTTGCTGTCCCCTGATGTTTTCCTTTCATTTGTAGAAAACTCTGAACAATGACCTTGGCCCCAACTGGAGGGATAAACTGGAGTCCTTTGAAGAACGCCCCTTTGCTGCTGCTTCAATTGGTCAGGTTCACCTGGCACGCTTGAAAAATGGGAAAGAAGTTGCCATGAAAATCCAGGTGGGCTTTAGAGACCAGCTTCCTCTCTTGTTTGTGCTGCACAGAGAGGCAGCGGAGCTGCACGAATATATTTAGTGCTAGGTAGATAAGGAAACACTTTCATGCAAGTGAAATTTGGGTCCAGCAATGTCTTACCCTAATTGAAGCAGAGGGGAAGGACAGAAAAGGTTCTGCAACTTGGGCCAGTCTCTGACTCCAGATGAGTGGGAGACCTTTCTTCTGGTTGTATCACTGAAGAGTGGGGATAATGGTGGTAAGGGACTGCTCGTACCAGCTAATGCTGTGTGCAAGGGTCCTACCTACTCCATGGGTCAGTCCTGTTTCTGGAATGTGCCTTTTCATGCCTTTTCTGGCCACAGCCCAAAGGTTATAGAAGTTTGAAGTGACAGCAAGCACTGACCGTTGAGAAATGGCAGTCTGACAATGCTGAGGGTTATTCACTAACTTCCAGTAAAGCTGTCAGCAACTTCAACCAGGTATTTCTAGCAACTAAGTTCTGGAGCTGAAACCAGTTGTACAGCATGCTTTATAATGCAAAAGAAGTGACTGACAGTACTTGCTTGGTCAGGAAGGGACCTCAGGCAAATTTGGTTATCTGGTTGTTTCTTTGTTTTGTAAACTGGGAGGCTTTAGAGATGATGTGGATGGTTATTGGCTTCTTCTCAAGCTAGTTTTGTCCAAAGGAATCTCTGAAGTTAGCCCAAGGCAGTAACAACGGAAAGTTAAACCTGTGGCACCTTAGGTTCTGCTCCACAACAGCATAGGCTGGTTCATGTCGTTACAGACTAGGTGCAAAAGAACAGGAGGAGGTACCTTTTCCAGGTCTGGTGTGGGGTCTCGCTGCTTGCCCTGCTGCTGTGGATGAAACACTCTGGGTCTGTCAGTGGCATGTGCTCTCAGCTGTGGTAGGAAAGCAGCTGGCTGCTGTCACTGGGAGTTGTGTCTGAGAGATTTTGTGTGTTTCTGGGATTTGCAGCTTAGGATTTCTTTCACTTTAGAAGAGTCCATGTCAGGAACTGAAAAGGCCATTCTGTTTGCCAGGGGATGAATCTTACCCTGGCTCTCGGTCCTCCATTTTAGATGCTGGGCAATAATACATGCTTTTAGAGGAGGGATGTGTGGCTCAGGTGTGCCCTGGTTCATTGCCACGCTGTAGGTGGCTGTGTTGAGGGGTCAGTTCATTTTGAGCTGGAAGGCGTCTTTATCTTGCCCTGTACAACTGGCTTCCTTGGGTTCATCTAGTGTTAATGCTGCCCTTTCCCATTCTATCCTGCAGTACCCTGGAGTTGCCCAGAGCATCAACAGCGACGTTAATAACCTGATGACTGTCCTGAGCATGAGCAATATTCTCCCTGAAGGTAAGAAGACCGAGACCCATGTTTCATCTAGCACATGGAGGCTTGTACCTTGCTTACTTCTCTCCCTAGACTGGAAAGCATGCCCTTGAGCATGTGCCTGTTCCAGCGTTCACTCAGTGGGGTGGGAAGTGCACTTGTGTTGTTTATTTTCCCTGGTCATTTGCGTGCACCTGCCAGAGTAACATACACCTGTACGTGTGCACTTTTACAACGAAGGACTCACAGGGACTCTTGGTAGTCTGCAGTGTCTGGGTATACCCACTTTTGATGGCCTCCTAGGCATGAAATATGGGCAGTGTTCACATAACGTGTTCTTGCTTTGTCCCTGTTATTTTCTGCCAAGGTTGGCAGAACTCATTCTTCCCTGTATTTCCTGTAGCCCTTTGACTGGGATGAGCAGCGAATGACGGGTAGAGTTGTGGAGAGGTGGAGAGCCATTAGATTCTGGGCTCTTAGTGCTTTTCTATAGTACAGGAGTACACCCATCTTTCCACAGTGACTGCAGGATTAACTGCTCCTCTTCCCAAACACCTGCATGCAGCAGCTGTAAATCTTAGTGGCACTCTACAGATGTTGCCCTTAGATCAGGTTGCATAGTGACAAAAACTGTGGCTATTGCTCTGTGGTGGCTGGGCAGGGCCCTGCAGAGATGTGTCCTGCTGCCTTGACGTGTCTTGCTGCAGGGCCGCGTCAGCACCAGAGCTGCCCTGAGCGAGGGAGCAGGAACAGGCACCTTGAGGTACAGGGTGGGAGATGGGGAGGACGGGGCCCAGCTGTGTGAGCACGTTGTGAATGTACCTTGCTGAAGGAGCAGCTGCGTGGCCACTGCCTGGGGTTACCTGTACAAACTGCTTCTAGTTGCAAAGAGGAGGTGGCTCTTGGGGACCTCTTGCATTCTTCAGCCTTGAGTTGGCTGGACAGCAGGTTGCTCCTCAGCTGCAGTGCTGGCAAGCTTAGCCTGAGGGGCTTTTTTTCTAAGACTACTCTGTTCTCTGCTGTTTGGCTTTTAAGGTTTGTTCCCTGAGCATTTGATTGAAGTCCTGAGCAGAGAGCTGGCCCTGGAGTGTGACTACCAGAGAGAAGCTGCCTGCGCGAAGAAATTCCAGTATGTTCACACCAGTGCCCTCAACCTGTCTCTGCACATGGGTGTGAAATGTAGGGAGGTTCCTTAACTTCAGGGACAGTGGGGAGGTGAATTCCATGCCCTGGGGACCCAAGGGAATAGTGTGTTTGTGGCCCCTGTTACCACCTCTTCTCATCCAGGTGTGTTTTCAGTCAGCTGAACTGTTGCTGATGTTGAAGCACGGGGATGAGGCAGCCAGCTGCTGTCCTCTCTCTTTCAACACGAGCCTGTTTTACCACACACATTCTGGTAAAACTACTGAAGATACTGTAGTAACTCTGGAGGCCAGGCTGCAGTGCTGTTCTGTGTTCTGTTACGCCCGGCTATAGTAAGCTTCTCTCTTCCTTTTATCTAGGAGTTTTTTTGGGTCAGCCCTCCTACAGCAACTGGCTGCTCCCTTGTCTCACTGTAGCACTGGGGTCCAGATTGCTTTTATGTTGAGGTTGGACCTGGGAGTGCTGCTGGAGGCTGGATGCCCCCTCTTTGCCCACCCTGCAGAACTGTTCCTTTGGCACTGCTCCCCTTGCAAAAGGCCAGTTTCTTCTGTACATGCAGTCTGGCCCTGAAGTGGGATGAACAAAGGAGCCTGGTGCCCCTCAGTGTGCCAGCCTGGAGGCCCTCCTAAAGCTGCTCCTTCAGCAGGAGATGTGACCTCAGGAATCACCAGCAGCTGTAACTCACTGGCATGGCTTCTGGTGACTTGATCCCTACTATAGCTACTGAGGAAAATATCTCCTGGCAGCTGCAGCCAGCGTGTGGGGAAAAGGCAGCAGTTTTGAACCAGGTTACATGAAGGAGCTGTGTGCTGTTCAAGATGTTGCAGAGGGATGCATCTGCTTCCGGGACTCCTAACCTTTTCCTCTCCTACTTCTATGCCCTAGGGAGCTGCTGAAAGACCACCCCTTCTTTTATGTCCCACGAGTAGTGGATGAGCTGTGCAGCAAACACGTCCTGACCACAGAGCTTGTGTCTGGCTTCCCGTTGGATCAAGCTGTAGGGTTGAGCCAGGAGATCCGAAATGAGGTACTGTTGGGTGGGCTTGCTTCTCCCCTAGCTCAGAGAAGCACGCTTGGGCCTGCTTGCTGACTGGAAGGCTGGAGAGTTACTTGTTATTTGTGGAAGGGCAGACCCTGAGGAGCACAAAGCAGGGCTGGAGCTGGTGACTGCTTGGATCCTCTTTCTCCAAGGGAAGATTTCAGTGCAGGGAGTTTGGCAGCAACACGGGAGTCTCCCTGGGCTGGTTTAGGCCTTGCAGGCACTGGCCTTCATGCACAGGGAGCAGGTTGGAGAGGGTGAGTGGCAAGGGTGGTTAAAGGGGGAGGTGGTCTAGCTGAGGAAATCCTAGGTGCCCTGTTTCTCTCAGATGACCCTAAGCTTAGGAGGAATTGCCAGCTCTGGGGGAAGAATAGTTTTGTTCTGCAGCTGTTCTCTTGGACAGGACTGCAGGAGAATTTCATGCCCTTGCCAAAGTGATTGGGTGTCATCTCCCTCTGTGAGCCTGACCTGTGCTGTACAGAGCTGCTGGAAAACTACCTCAGTAAACAGAAGGGGGGATGTGGTGGTGGGTGCACATCGGTGCTGAATATAGCAAGGGGCTGGAGTGCTGTGGTGGGAGAAGCATCTGCTTTAGTAGCAGAAATAACTGTCCTGGTATTTGGATATGTTTTGTGGTTGGTTGGTTGTTTTTTTTTTAATCTTGTTGTGAGCTGTCAGCTGTTAGCAGGTCACTGGGGAAAAGTGCAGGGTGTATATTCCTCTAGACAGATTCCAGTGCCATACTGGACTTGGAGATGGGCCAGAGCTGGCTGCCTGAGACCCCTGGGGTGCCTGTCCTTGGGGCTTGTTCTCTCGGATGGGCTGCTGTATCATCTGGGCTGCTTTAAAAGGCTATGAGGTAGGGCAGTGCTACTTTTCCCTGTAAGCAAAGCAAAGCAATTGGCCTAGCAGGCCCACAACCTTCTGACCCAAATGGCAGTGTCTTGTAGCAGGGTCTGGCTTGCCTTTACTGACCTCTTCCCTCCTTCCCTCTTGAAGGTAGTGTTTCATTGCGCCTTTTAGAAGCTGAAGACAGGCAGGATGAGGCTGGCGGTTGTACTGAACAGGCTCCAGTTTACGTATCCTCACAGAGAGGCTTCGCTGTATGTAATACAGTAGCGGGCTTTCTAGAGGCTGCTGCTCTTGCCTCCTCCATGCCTTCAAGTCCCAAGCTCGTGTGCCTGCTGCTTCTCCCTCAGGCGGGGCTGGTGCTGAGCCCAGACGACTTTGCTGAGGAGTACTTGGTGGTGTGTGCATGTAGCGAAACCCCTTTAGGTAAAGGTTTGAACCTAGCTCTGTATGTTGTTGGGAAGGAAGCTTTGCAGGAAGAGACTCTTAGCTTCTTTTGGGCCTTTAACTCAAAGTGCCCTGGAACAGCGTCTTGCCTCCTGTGAGTTACACCGGCTTCATTTTGGCCAAGTCCTGCAGGACTTTCCATTGCACAGTAGGTTGTAATGCCCTGCTGGTCTTCCCTACCTCTGCTGCTGGGTCCCTTCGTGCATTGTGAAGATGCTCCTCTGCTCCCAGAGCAACAACCAAGCTTGTAGTCAAAGCTAGGGAGGCAGGACCAGGACACGAGTAACGCGTGCAGTTTGATGACCCCTGCAGCCTGCTGTTCTCAGTTGCCACGTACAGGGCAGCAGCCCTTCTGAAGGTACAGCCAGGGGCCTTCGGATACGACCTACACCTGAGGCTGATGTAAAACTCGCATGGCATCTGTGTTGTCTGCTAAGGGCGTCCAAAGGCAGGAGTGGGCGGGGATTTGCTGAAAGGCATCTCTCACCTCTTCAGGAGTTTTGCAGCATGGAGCAGATGGTACCTACCAGTGTGGTGATGTGTTCCTGGTGTGTGCTAATGCCCATTGTAAATTACATGTATGGACAGGGCTTGCCACCCTGCTGACTTTTCTTTTTCTCTCTGGTTTTCAAGATCTGTCACCACATCCTCGTGCTGTGTCTGCGGGAGCTGTTTGAGTTCAAGTACATGCAGACTGACCCAAACTGGTCAAACTTCTTCTATGACCCGCAGTTACACAAGGTAAGTGCAAGCAGCACCCGTTCTGCCTGTGCAAGAGCTGTTCTTCACCAGCTCTTGATTATTCCCCATTCTCAAAGTCCATTGAGCCCTTACTGAGGTTCTCTCATGGATTCCTGTCCTTGAGCCTTGGGCAGTCAGGACAGTGAAACCTGGCCCTTTGCTGCTTTTACTTGGTTGGTCTGGGTGGGAGGGAGAACAGGGCTCGTGTAACTCTGTTGGACTGCCTGTCTGTGGCCCTGGATCCAGTCACAGATAACTCCTTAGCCTCAGGGTCTCTTTTGCTTTCTTTGAAATGTGTCACCGGGAAGTTGTATTTGGCACTGTTCCTACCAGGGCACATCTGAACAGTTTTTAGTTGAATGCTTTTGTCTTGTGCTATGGTGAAGATATTGGTGCTTGGGGAAGCATTTGCAGATGTCCTGCTTGTTGGCTTGGCTGCCTGCTTGTACCCTGCAGGCCGGATGGAATTGCTTGTTCAGCCCTGAGATATGTGTTGAGAATTGTTGGGAAAAGGTTCTGCATTGCTCTGTCCCCAAGCAGAAAGCCTGAGTGGGGTTACAGAACAGGTGTGACAATGTCATCACAGGCCACATCTCCTGTGTCATGTACTGGAACAAATGCTTGCCCTATTGTTAGGGAATAAAGGAATTAAGGGGAAGCTGAGACAGTGGGAAAGCGCCGCTCCAGCAAGTTGAACTTCTTGAAGGTATTGGGAGCCTTCTCAGGTCAGGCCTTCTTCCTTAAGTGGTTGATACTGCAGTGCTGAAGGGTTTGTCTATTTCTAGGTGGCCCTGCTAGACTTTGGAGCAACACGAGGGTTTGACGAGAAGTTCACAGATGTTTACATTGAGGTGAGGACTTGCAGTGTGTCCTAGAATGCTGCGCTGGGGTTCTCAAGAGTATTTGCAAAATTCTCTTAGCTGTATTGCTTTGTGTCTGCACTTGAATCTACTTTTGGGTGTAGATGGAAGCAGGGTTGGAGATGAGATCTTGGTTCCAGTTTTATCCCTTATGACAGCTTTATGCATGTCTGCTGCTAACCTTTGGTGGTTGTGTCCTGGTGTTTAAATGACATGACAAATGTGGAGAACTGTAACATTGCTTACTGGGAGACTTAGGCAGAGTGTATCTCAAAGGGGATCCTCTCTTCTCACCCACTCACAATTCAGTGATTTTTATATGAGGGTGTGGGGGAATTGCTTGTCCTGTTCATTGTCTGTCTTCTTCTGTGGCCTGCTTACAGACACATAAATTTATGCACTCATATATATGTGCTTTCTTGTGTGAAAGCATCTTTCAGTCATCACCTAGCTCTCCTGAAAGTGTTCTTCCTATTCAGGTAATCAAGGCAGCCGCTGACATGGACAGAGAGAGAGTACTGAAGAAGTCCATTGAAATGAAATTCCTCACTGGTTATGAAGTCAAGGTACGGAGCAGAAGCGTATACTTTTAGTGGTGGCCAGTGAAAGGTTTGCTGAAGAACGTGGATCTTAACTTACAGATTTCTTGATGGCAGTCTGAAAGCCCTGCCGCCAAGCTGAGGGAGAAGGGCAAAAAATGTTCACGATTTTGTTCGCTCCTTTTGTTCTGGCAGCAGAAGCCAGAACAAAATGATAATGTAATAATCATTTACAATAATCATCTGCTAACCCCCAAACTACTTTTTCTTCTATACCCCCTCCATCTCCCTTCACTCCCTCAGCAAGACAGGCAGTGATGCTGCTGAAACTTCATGACTGGGCAGACAGTCTTCTGGGAGGCTTAGGTGCTTGGAATTAACCAACCGTTTATCAGTCTGTCAGGGTCTGGGGGTTACATTAGTTGTGGGTATAGGTACATATTTCTCCTGATCGGCTGCTGTTAGGATTAGTATTTCTCCTTTTCCTCCCTGGTGTTTCAAATGGTTAGTGATACTATTTGGGCCACTTTCCTTTTGGGCAGGAAATGGAAGATGCACACTTAAATGCTGTCCTCATCCTGGGAGAGGCTTTTGCGTCTGAGGAACCTTTTGATTTCGGCAACCAAAGCACCACGGAAAAGATCCATGGTTTAATTCCAGTCATGCTGAAGCATCGGCTTGTTCCTCCACCAGAAGAGACCTACTCTCTTCATCGGAAGATGGGGGGATCTTTCCTTATCTGCACCAAACTGAAGGCCAAAATTCCCTGCAAAAACATGTTCCAAGAGGCATACAGCAAATATTGGAGCACTAGGGGCAAGAAGCCAGAGGAGTAATAAGAATGAACTAACGTATCTTGTTCTGAGGGCACGGTTTGTCTGAGCCTTGCAAAGAATGTTCTAGCCTCCCATGCGTTGCACCCTAACTCTCCATCCTCTTGCGATGCAGCAGCCTGTGCCCTGGAAGCCAAGCGTGAGTTTCATGGAGACAAAGCTGTTCTTTGGTGCGCTGTCTGGCCGACACTGAGACTGCCAGGACAGTCTGCAGCTTGCTGGAAACTGTCTTGAGTGCTTGTATACTGTTTCAGGATACCAGCCAACTACCTTGAATACATTTTTAACATTGTGATGATAGCTGCATATTGTGTTTTTTTTTTTAAAATATATAGCAGGTAGGGGAAGGAGGACAAGAGTGGAATTTAGTATTGAAATGTGTTTGGCATTCTTGAAAATTTTTTTTTTAAAAAACCTTCATGCTTTCATGCTAAGGTGGAAGTCAAGTAGTTTTCGTACTGTGACTTACAGAATGAAATACTAAGGTGTACCCTACCACAGATGCACTCAGTCCCCCTTTCTCCTGTTTTTCTAAGTCGAGTGACAGCAGTGCAAGAACCTTCCTGGATTTTAGTGATGCTGATGTAATGCAAAGGATGTGTGTACACATAACATGAAGTTTTATGTTTTCTGCTTCTCTTTGGCTTGCATAGGAAACATTTTATAAACCTGTGAATTGAGTGCCAACATCTTTTAAACACACACATACTCACACAACTGCTCTCAGTTCTGGGAGGCAACTATTAATCAACAGAACTACATCTGAGCACAAATAGTGGGATTCTTCACTGTTGGGTAGGTATCGACTTCGGTGAGTTAGATAAGCTACATCTCTGACACCAATTGTTTGCTGGACTCCTAACTTGAAAGCTAGTCTGGGGTTTTTGGCTGTTTTCCAGTAATGTAGAACTTATGGCAAGGCAGACAAACACTTCATGTCTCTCATGAGCATTTCAAGCTTCAAATGTCACATGTTTAAAACCAGACGCACAATTTTAAACTATTGGAGTCAAGCTAGCAAATATACTTTCTTAGATTTTTTTTTTGTACAAAGCCTGTACCTGTATGAGTTCTGATTTCAATAAAAAAAAGTGCTTGTGCTGTGGGCCTGCAGTCTTTCCATCGTCTGGTGGTGTAGTGACTACAAAAGTAAACCATGTCCTATTTGCTGAGCTTCATAACAGCACAGGAAAGGGGACCCTTCCATGTCCCTTTTGTAGTTGTTTGCTCAAAGAATTGCTACTACCCTTGCAAAGCCAACTGTGGCCTGTTCATTCCTTCATTTTTCCATTGCAGCTGTGTCACATGGTAACAGTGATGACAAGCTTACCAGGAGCCAGAGGGATGTCAGCTTGAACATCGATCGGTCTGGCCACTAAAATCCCTGGTAACTGACTTTCTTTTGCTCGTTTTCCCTTTTTACTCATTCTGTTAAGAGTTCCTGGACACTGCTCTTTTTGCCCTTCCTCCACTTGTGAAGAAAGAGTGGTTGTTGGAGTTGATGCTTATCTGGTGCTAGTGAGTCAGGTGTCCTTGTCTGTCAAGTGCAAGATATTTAGCAGCAGCTGAGTCTACTTGGTTAGCACAGCCCAGGAATGCAGAAGGCTGTATGCTCTTAAACTTCCTTATGTAAGGAAGCCTGACTGCTGGCACTTGCAGAGATAAAGAGCAGGTGAATAAATGGTCTCTCTCAGTAGGGATGTATAAGAACTAGGAGAACAAGTTACTGTATTGCCTTTCCTCCATGATCATAAATATATAAACTGCTTGATTTAAGGCTTGTTTTAGGAAGATCCAGTAGTACTTAATTCAACTAAAACCACTCATCAGGTTATTTCTAATACTTTGAGAAGTGTGAACTCTGCTAGTCAGTAACAAAGTAATAGTTTTGCATAAAGCTGCTTAACTTAATTCACTAATGGACTAACTTATCTTAGTGCTTTGCGTTCTGATATATATTATTTACTTTTCCTTTGGTTCTAGACCTCGCAGCTGTAAAAACGGTGGAATGGATTGAGATGTTAAATGCTTATGTTAAAAAGCAAGGTACAAAAAGCTGTCAAGGATACTAGCAAAGTTTCTGATGGTTGACAGCCAGTATATCCAGAATACTTGCAAGGAAAAAAAAATAACTGAAGAGCATTACAGTTCCAGTAAGCACAGGTAGATGACATTCATTATATACTTGTTGGCGTGACCGCAGATCTTTTGTATAAGATGCTGGGTGGCACGGCTTGCAACACAGGACCAACAACAGCACAGTATTCCTGCTGTAGAAGTGAGGGGAGGGAGGGAGGGAGGGACTGACAGCTGTTACCAAAGCTAAGCTTATTACCAACACAACAACAAACGAAGAGGAAGATATCCCAACAGTCTCAGCTGTGGAGAAAATATCATGGCTTGTGGAGGAACTGGTCGAAGGTGAGACCAGGTCAGGACGCACTCAAAGTAACTTTGCAGGTATTTTCCGATGCATGACAAGCACTTTAGAGGAGGTAGCTCAGACATACATAAGAAAGAATCCAGCTTCCTATGTTAGGGCAGCTGAAACACTTGACACATAACTAAATCAAGGAGGGACCTCAGAAACAATGACTACAACTACCAACACAGAACAAATGACCTGAGAAGGTGGTCACAAGCAGTGCAGTTAAAATTCAATATACCAAACCATAAAGGGGCCTGACCTAATTTTTAAAAAGGTTCTGTTAAATTTGTCTGAAAGCTGCTAAAGCTATATATAATTGTGTACCCACTGCTTTTCTTCCAAGTGTGTGCTTGTGCTGGTCTTATCTTCTAGAACGCAATTATTCCCCTTTGCATTTCCTCCTCAAACCTTAACATGGAGAGATGTGAGGGGGGGAAAAAAAGACAAACCATCTGCATTTCTAACAGTTCCCTGTTTTATTGCGGTACATCAAAGTAGGTTAATATTAAGTGTGTTACCGACATAAAATAGTGGTGGTAAGTCATTTTTACATTGTTGACTTTTCCACCTTAAATATTTCTGTGCAAAAGAATCTACATCATTGTTCTGTAGCAAAGAATCTCTTACAATGTCCCCTACAACACTGAGGACATTAAACAAAATAGTGAGAAGAGGCAAAAAAAAAAAAAGCAGAATCTTTCCCCTGCACGCACACTTGTCAGCTTTTATACTCTAAAACACAAAAGTGATTACATCTAGGCCATGCAAAACTGTACAATGATATTACAATGAAAAACCTAAACATTTTTTTTAAATAAATGAAAAGGCAGATATAATTGCTCTGAAATACCAACACTGATTTGCTTGTGGATTTCTTCCTTGTGGATGAGACTCTTTCCAGCCACAGCTTAGTATAACTTATTTTTTCCTCTGCATTTAAGAAAGACAAAGTCAAGTTTGAATTTAGAATGGAAAGTCTGCAGTAGACGTGTTTCTGAGGGCATCTATCAAATACAGCACGAACACAGAGCATGCAGCTGGGTGCAGTTTGTGTTAGTACAGAAAAAATGTCTCATTTCCTCCAAGGAACTGACTCCTATGAGGAAACAAACAAAATAACACCGCAGAAGCTGAATGTGCCGCTGATGTTCAGGCTAAGGAGGTATGGGTCATTGCCCTTAATGTATTCATTTAAGCTAAACAACATACACAAAATTGAACAAGAAACTACTACCCAAGAGCATGTTTGTCCTGTCATTTAGGGTCTGGCTGATGCTAGTATCTTTTTCTCTTAATAGTTCAAGTGTTTTGAAAGGCCGATACACTCTGTGAGACAGTTAGGTGTGGTTAACCTCTCTTTCCATAAAAATACTATGTGGACTTTTTTTTTTTGGTATGACAAACCCCTTTACTCCCCTCTGCTGTATATATGAGGAAAACATGCTTGGCTGTTAATTTTATAAGAATTAAATCAAAGACATTTTTGACTTAGTTTTGAAACTTGTTAAAATGGACAAAAACGTACATCATAACAAGCAGCAGCAACTAACCAGAGGAAAAGAAGCTACTTCATCAGAAACAGGAATGTTTTTTGACACCATCGGCTGCTTTCTGCAGGTCAGGTACAACAGAGAAGAAAGTACTATAACCCTGTTTTGGGGTTCATGAAATGTGGAAAGCCACATGCCTATGTCCGTGCACGTGCAGGGGAAAGCTACTGACCAAACCTTTTTCATTCTGTAACCTGGAGTCCTTAGTAGCTGCCTGACTCTTCAGATCTTCTGTTGCCACCAAAATAAAAGAGGAAAAAAACAACAACAACAAAAAACCAACAACCCATATGTTTAAGTAGTGTCATAAATGCAAGCTACCTTCAGTCTCAGCCAAAAAGAAATAAACAGCTAGATACATATTGTGTACACAGAACATATGCTACAGTTAAAAATAAAGGGGGGAGATTTTTAAGCTCCCTGGACAAATTGCAGCCCTCTACTTGTGGAGTTGAAACAATGCTACAGTGCAAAGTAGCCTTAAGAGACATCAAGCCTTAAGAGACAACTGTCTTTAAGATACCAGGCAAAAGTCTTTAACAGTTCAAATGACCAAGTTGCTTTTCCTAGCCAATAAGTATTCAAAAAGCTCAGCTACAGTATGCTTTTGTTTTCAGTGTTCATAACAACAAAAAAGATGAGCGTGGTTTAAAATTGTGTATAATCAAATGGCCCCCAAATGTATAAAAACTATTCAAGTCCTAGGACACCCTTTCTCCTTTCAGGTAAGTGATGTGGTCATTTGTGTTTCAACTGAGAGAACAGTTTCTGTTTCTCTTTTTAACAGATGCATATAAAAATACACAGTACCAAACAAATGATTAAATACAGCGATCCTAAAGGAGACTGCCAAAGCTTAAAAATTGTGGTGTGCAAACAGCATAGGCCTGTGGAGCTCTTGTCCTGTGGATCTTAGTGTTCTAACACAGCTGACCTCTGCTCTGCCTGAAAATGTCAGTTTGGGCTATCAATACCTTTCAGGTGCTGTAACATAGCAAACGTGTACTTTTAGGCATTTTAATTGTGTTCTGCGTAGTGGCTCTTTGGGTTCCATTTTCATGTAGAACATCAGCTCAACTGAAAAAAATAAATGCATAAAAAAGATGCTGTGACCCTCTCCCAGGGGACCTGTCACACAGGCTGCTCTGTCTTAAATGACTGCTGTTTAAATGCCTTCTCTGAATAGCAAAATAACATTAATATTTAAATACAACATACAGTAAATACAAAACTAGTCTGCAAAGTCTTTGAAAAGTGTGTGGCCATGCTTCACCAACAGGACGAGATTGGGGGAAAAAAGGAGTGGCTATACTTGAAGCAATATGCAGCCTTTAAAAAGAAGCAGACGTGGAGTTCAATAATGCCAATAATGCCCTGCCTATCTGTCCCTCAGAGAGATGAAAACCTCTTCTGGAAGGAATTAATGTCAAGTGCTTAACTGTTTGCCAAAGCTTTTAATATTAAATGTCAGGCTTGCAAAAGTAGTAGCTTTGAAGTGAAAACAAAACAAAAAACCAAAAACCACACACTACCATCTTGCTACTCTGAAAATCCCAAATCGGGGAAAGAGACAGGTTTTTGATATGATGGTTTTAAAAATAATACTGAATTCCTGTCCCAAAATAGTATTTAATGAGCTTAAACTTTGACAAGCCTTTTGATTCAGAGTGAAAGAGAAATCTTACTTAGGAGACCCAGCATGATAAAATGGTACAGGCAATGATCTGTGTCTCATTCCCTGTTTCACATGGAGATCATACCTGGAAATTACTGTACACAGTTTGAACTTACCTATAACTTCCATTACAGAAGACACAAACTGGAAAACTCCAAACATCTCTATGTGGGTGAAACACTCTATCACTGCTGACCGCAAGAATATGTAATGGTTTAAGAGCCATAGCAAGCTTCTGAAACCCACCAAAAAAAACAGTATTCTAAATGCAAAAAAACCTTACACGTTCGAGTATGGTAATAGTATAACACCAGCAACAATACTACTGAGCAAAGAGGCTTGTTTGAACACTCCCAAATGAAAAACACATCTGCCTTGCTAACTGAAGAGATGAGACATCTGCTCTTACCATACATTTGTACATCGGTCTCTCACGTTATTCTCTTGACTGCATGACCAGCTTCAGCTTTTTACTTATTTCTGCAGCTGCAGTGGGCTCTGTCATTCACTGCAATACCTTCTGGCCTCCTGAACTGCTACTGGAACCAAACAGCAGGTGAGCACACAGAAACAACTGCAAATTGCACAAACCCACAGCATGGGAGAGGAAAACCAACCTTGCCAGCATGGCAGTTGTGGGTGACTAGGCATCTTCGATGACCACAGTGTGAACAGTATGAGGTCAGTCTTCAAGGTTCTTCATTGCTACAGTGACAGCACAGCCAGCGACGGCTAGCTTCAGGATAAGAGCACTCATTTGGTTGGTGTATTATAAACTAGTATTTGGTAACAACGGTAACAGTTTTCTGTTTAGGGATGATGAAAGGGATGTAGAAGGCTGCTCCCTTCCTAGTTAGACCTGGCCAAAGGCTGACCCAGGGAAGCAGTCTTCCTGCTGAATCCTGCGGCACTGAGCTCCCTTGCTGCTGTACGGACCTCTACCATAGCATGCCGTAAGGTATCTCAGCTGCACAGCTAGCACAAAAGAAACCAGGGCAGCCGCGTGGCTGACTGGTGCCCTTGGTTTTCATGGCAGGGGTTGCTTTCCAATCACTGTCATTTTTGCAAAGAAGGAGGAGCAACGTGAAAGCGGGAATTACAGCCTCAGCTATACTACTGCCAGAAGTAAAGAAATGTGAAAGTACTGCAGGGACTCCTGGCAGTGCAGCAAATGGTACGCAAAATGAGTAAATGAATATCTGTCCTGCAAAAGGTTTTAGGCCAGGCCTGCAAGTCTGTATATCACCAAGCATGAAAACAGGGACAACACAAATCTTAAATTAAAGGCTCTCTTAAATAAGCATCCATCTTCTGCTGCATACACAATTTTTTTTTGTATTTTTTTTTTTTTGTTTTTTTAAATATATACATACATATTTTACTCTAACATCTGTGTATTTATTTAAACTCTGTACGGTAGTAAAATATGCATCATCTTAATCAATAAGGATTTGCTGGCAACAATCAGACTGACATTCAAATGTGGTGGCTGAAAGCTTTTATGTGCCTCTGACATACTGATCGTTCCCCATGCAGGGGAAGGGGTCTCTGTGCTACTTTTGTACAGTACAACAAGCTATTGCATGGAAAAAAAAAAATCCCTCTAAATTTTCTCCTGTTGACACTGGTCTGGTCTATTTAAGCTACTTTTGAGGGAATTGGGGGGTGGGATAAATATGTCTTTAAAGCAGCTGTAACCACAAAAATGAAACAAATACTAATACAAATCTAACAGCATCTGGTATTTACCAACACCCTAGCTTTGCTCATTTGCTGCTGTCAAATCTGGGGAAGAGAGGGTGAGGCAGTGCTGAACGGTGCTGAAGACGACCAGCCTCTCTAGCCCACTCCCAGATCACTGAGGTGGGCGATGGGGAGGGTTAAGATGATGAAGGTGGGAACTGGAACAGGTGAAGGGGACAGCAAGCTGCTGTGATGTCGAATCTGAAAGCTGAAGCAGTTCATGAGTCCCAACTCACATGGTCAGAGCTCTCCAGGGAGAGGCTCTTGGTCTTGTGAGGAGAAACTGGACTGGGAGGGCTGCTGAGGTTGGAGCTGTTCGACGCAGTAGAGTGTCTTGGAGAGTCAGAGTCCTGCAGCCAAGAGACACAGGAAAACACCAGTAAGTAACAACACAAAGTCGGAGTGACTTAGGGTGTCTGAGCAACAGGTGACTAGATTCAGAGGCCTGCACATATTTTGTTTGTGTCCAAAAATATTGAGGAATTTTCTTTACTCAGAATTTCTTGGCAAGGGGGTGGGAATTAAGAGTAAGCTGTCAGATCTGCTGCTTACAGTAGGCATAACTGATGCTGATATAAGGATACAACACCTGTGGGATTCTTGCAGTCTGCACATTAATGAGGGCCTCTTCACGAGCCTGAGTGTGCAACTCCAAGTTGCTTGTGAGCTACAATAGCTCCTGCCTTTTTGCAGCTTAGAGCCTGGGATGCTCTTCACGGTACACACTTTATCACAGTTTCTTCTATGATGCTCCCAGAATATTAATTCAAATGATCCTGATCAAGTTACTCCAGTTAGATCTTCCTGAGTACAGCAGAATGCAAATACATCTGACCTGAGTTTGGGTTGACACTTGCCTTTCTGTACCACGAAAAGCCTGTGTGATCTCTAATTTTCTCATTCCTTGGTTTGAAAATAGGCTGGTGAAGTTTTGCTGGCCAACTTCAGATTGAACCCTCCTATGTAAAACATTCCTGGTTGGAGGGACTGAGTTTAGTACTGGGCAGGATTGTCATCCTATCATAATTGTAGTCTTGTTTTGCACAAAATGTAAATGATTAAATCCAGTTTCTGCTCTAAAGGAAATTATTATATGATAATTCTTAAATTACTTCATTAACTTCAGGCACTCTGACGACTATGACAAAATGCCTGCTGTGAAATACTTGCTAATATGGCTTACAAGTCTGCAAATAAAGGGCAGAAGCAGTATCACCACTTCAAGCTGTGAGACGTTGCTACCAAGCTGTTAGTCTACTGGGCCAGTATTTTTGGGAACCTCACTGTCCCCGTATCTACAGATAAGGAGTGCAAAGAGAATTTTCTACACATTATATACTAGGAACAGAGTTAGAATAGAATTGTACAATCATCTAAGTTGGAAAAGACCTTCAAGGTTATCAAGTCCAACTGTCAACCTGACCTACCAAGTCCCATCACTAAACCATGTACCTTAGTGCCACATCCACAAGCCCCTTAAATACCTCCAGGGATGGGGACTCTCGCACTTCACTGGGAAGCCTATTCTGATGCTTGACCGGCCTTCTCTGTGAAGAAATTCTTACACCAACCAAACCCATGGCATAATTTACCTTCCTCATCTTTATCAACACGCTTCGATTTCCTCCTCTTTATGCTATCACTCACCTCTCGCTCGTAGTCCCTTGTCGGTGCATCACTGCCTTGGTCCAGGCCACCAGAGGACAACGAGCCGTCTGAGGGCGATGCCATCGGCTGACGCTTTGCTCCATAGCTACCTCCTGAGAATTCCCTCCGCAAGGCGCTGCCATTCTGTGCAGATGATCCTAAAACACGTGGAGGAATTAAGCTGCGTTACAGATGCCCAGTCAAGGTACCAGAAATTTGTTAGCTGTTTCTCTAGCTATTTCTGTTTTCCTTCAGCATTGACCCAAGATGCTCAGCTCGTGGCTTGCAGTTGATGTGGGCTTTTATCTCGTCTGATGCCAGATACAGTTTTTTCTAGGGATTCTCTGGTTCCTCCCTTGGCGTGTCAGTATTAGCACACTTTACACAGCACAGACAGAGTCACTATGTCCCTAAAAAGACAGCAGTTGAAGAAACTGCTGTGGTGGCAGCCTCGTTACAGTTGCATCTCCCCAGGGAGCGGATAGGGTCACACCAGCACATACAGATTACAGCAGACATACGTGCCTTCTGCAAGCTGTTTTCACATGCTCTCTTATTTAATCACTTGCCTGGTGACAGTGACCTGTGCTGACTCTGGCACACAAGGTAGCATGGCAGCACTAGGAAAGGTGTTTCCAATTCAGTGCAACGCAACACTTCCATACCAGCAGCCAGTTTTCTACTGCTTCCTCTTTGCACCAGCAGCAAGAGAGGCAGCAACAGCTCTAGGCAGTTCAGCAACAAAAACAGTAACCATGGAACTTGTGAACAACTTGTCAATGATTTAAAATGCTTAAGCAGCATCAAAGTAGTCCCAAGGGTAAGAATGCCGTTTTAATTCTAACTGCAGTTTTAGAAACGTGACATATTTCACATGTGGGATTCTCAAACTGCTAGCTGCTCATTCATGTGCTCCTTTGAAAGCAAGATTATAACGCTGTCCTTGCCCTCAACGGGAATACAGTCAGCCATCACGTCTGAAAAACCTGTCTAGCGGCTGTACAGACAGAAACAAATGAAGGTAGCTCTTCCCTCAAATACTTGTGCATAGCCCCAGACCAACAGATCTGTTTGCTTACTTGCTGCTAACCCGCTGCTTGCGCTCATTGATCGTCCTGGTTCTGTGCGGGACTTCGTGATCGATGGGATACTGACGGAGCCACTGAACACAGTCCGACTTTCCTGAGGCCGAAGATTCTGCAATGCAGACACACAACAACAAGTTTTTTTATCGACTGCTAGCTCAACCTTGGATGTTAGGAAGGAAGGCCCCAAAACACATTAACAACCCAGCCTTACCAGATATGAATTGTCTGAGCAGCACGTCAGCAAAGTTTGCAAACTAATATTCTGCAGTTTAGTGCAGAGACTGGAAGCACACACTAGGGAAGTGCTGAATTACATGGACATATGCAGACATATGCAGACAACTGAAAAAGTGAGTCTAATAGTTCAAGAACTTCTTTGAAAGAATGGTTTGCAAGCTTAGGTTGCTGTAGACATAATTCAAGATTTATTGCTTAATGCATTCTGAGCACATTTCTATGGATTTTATTAAATGTTCTCTCTTTGATACCATCCTTTGCAGCTTGCATGCATAACTTTACATGGTAACCATATTAATCCCTAACGCCTGCAGAGTTGTAACACCTACTGGATCAATCTTCCATTACTCAGGTGATTCTGAAGGAATTAACAGCATTTCTCCAGACCTCCATCAATTGAACCGAAGTGACAATCTGCCTCGTGTTTTCAGCCTGTTCAAACAGGATGACCAGAGCACCCGCCATCAGTTTTTCTACATATTTCCATGATCACTATCTCAGAGTTCCAGCGAGATTTTCTAAATTATTACTGGACTGAAGTGGTCCTTAACTGAGGAAGAGATAAAACACAATGCCTCTGCTTGGATACAGCAGTTCCTTAAAAATAGGTTATGTCTTTAAATGAAGGGAAAACAATACTTTTAAGTAACTAATTGGAGATTTTATCTCTGCTTCTGTTAACTTACAGCTAACTGTGGGGAAAAAGGATTCTCAGCTTAGTTAGCCTAAAGATGAGCTGGCTTTTTAACCCAGGATTTCTGATATCCTTTCTTATCACTTTATCTCTGCCTAAACAGGAGACTAACATGATTTCCACTATTAAGCCATTAGCATTAACTAGAATTAAGTTTAGGGAACCTTTACAGATGCAGAATGTGAAAAGAACTGCAGGTAGCTCTGAGCATTACTTTATTTCCACTTTACAAAACACTTCCTGCAATAACTGTTAATTTCTTCCTAGCCATATTTAGTTATTTCCCCAACCACTCTCTCAGATAAGGTAAATAAAATACAATAAAACAACATTTTCTATTGCAATGCCTATTTATGCTGCGATGTTATGCAAATTTCAGACCAGAACAAAGATTCCCCCGCCCACCACCCCCCGGGTATTCTCAGAGACTTTCAGCTACCAACCATTTCTCTGGATATATTTTAAAGTGGATATTTAGACAAAGGCTTTGCAACGAATAGGTATTATATAGTGCAGACTTTATCAGACAGTCTGCTGTCAGTCTGATTTTACAGTGACTTTTAGAGTCATTGCTATTACAGACCTTTTTGCTACTACACTCAAATCTTTGCTTTTCATCTTCCCAGAGGACTAGAAAAAGCTCATTTTTTAACACTCAAAAAACAAAGAAGAATTTAAAATCTCTCTCAAACATCAAAAAGAGTACCAGAGACCTTACCAAGGGAAAAGCCCTGTTTAATTCTCCCCGTAACCGCTTCTGCAGTGTTGTCAGTGAGGATTTATACCCAAAGGCTTATAAAGATCTATTTTAAATCACTTGCAGGATCACGCTGCTGCCTCTTGCTTACCTTTTTTTTTTTAATTTTTCACAAATGAGAATGAACAACCTACTTTGTAGCACCAAATACTAAATTTCTGCTCCTGTCCTTCACCATGCAATGAACAATCTGAGTTACAGCTTAGAGCGTGAGCAACCTGGCTGGGCATAAAGAACAGAGGCTCCTCCAATGCTACACAAAGGAACAAATAGTCTATGGAAGAGGTTATTGTTGTGTTTTGAGAAATAAAAAGGAAAGCCGAGAGCAGCACCAGGAAATGTGTGCACTGCAATTAGCACACTGAAGTTTCACGGAAGGCGCTTCATACTTGTATAAACCTACAACATTTAATTTTGCAAGGAGAGCAATTACGTTTAATGACAAGGCAATCTACCTCCTTAACAGTGACTGAATAGATAACCTACAGGCATCAGGGGAAGGAAGGAAGGAGTACGTTAAAAAGACTAATTTATTAGTGTTGCTAATGACAATTATTTTTCATGACCTCAGTTTGCAACGTCCATGTAATTCCTTGTAGAAAGTTTCTCCACAGAGCAAATTTATTGTTTGATCTAAAAATGAACTAGGTACGTGCCGGGGAACCTTATGGAAACCTTATGGAGAACCTTATGGAAAATACATTATTATTTCTTCTGCATTTTTAAATTCTCTCCCGTGTGGTTTGTAGGTATGTATCTGAAACCCTTCCCAGTGGTAGGGGTCTAGCACAGTGAAGCAGTCTGGCAGTGAAGGTTTGCTGCACGTGTCTGAAGAGTGTCCGAAGGTCACAGAACCCAACAGCAGTGTTTCCATTACAGTGGGGGCCCAGCTCAGACACACACAAGCCCTGAGCAACCACCCACCATTATACAAGTCTACCTCACAGACAATGTCTGATTTACCTGCAAATGTGTCCTAAGCAGAACTAGAGGCCACAGCACGGTACGTAATTACAATATCCTAGCAAGTACTTGTGTAATTGTTTTAGTATGGCTTGAATCACCACAGGACATACCAACCTCACGTGTTCAGACCAGGATGCACAATACATGAAAAAAAGAAAGTATCAATTCCATCCCCCAGATTTTACATTCCAGCTGGAAGGGTATCTACAGCACAGTATTTTACCTTGGTCACCGATTAAAACCACTAGGATTAAGAGGATCTTTATAAACAAGATGGTGTTATCTTTAATTTTTGATCTTCCTGCTTGTACATGTTTCAACTTCATTCACGTAATTGAACCTAGACTGTGTCTAGGCACAATCTGTGTCTCTCTCCATCTGTGTAAATTCTTGCACTCCACATGATTTCATCACAAACAAACCCTTTGGAAGCTGGGTGCAACAGAGACAGACCCAGAACCTTTTCCTAATGCAACCTGATACACAGCATCTCATCCCTGCCACTGACTGCTGGAGGATGTGCACTGTGGAACAAAAAAAGATAAAAAAATCCCAGATCCTCCTGGTGATTAAAATGCAATTTTCACAGCAAAAGGTTCAGCCCAGTTGTTACACACTTTTTTTCTTTTTAAAGCCATGAAGTATCGGTTTCTTGGCATGTCAGAGCTGTGGAAAGCCCAAAGTTGACAGCAGAAAACAAATCAGCTGGGACAGAAGAAAGTTAGGGGGTGAAGGAAACCACTTTACAAGGGTTTTTCTCCCATGTTAATAGCCAGGCAAAAGGAAAATCACAGAGTGTTAGTACAGTGAACTCAGCTGTCCTCAGAGTCGTAAGTCTGGAGTACCCAGAACAGAGTGAGGAGATGGGGGAAATGCAGCGCTTATGGAATTGTAAGAGAGGAATTTTTCAGCTGAATTAACAGTCACGTGGCAGATGTGTTCAAAGCTGCTCGGAGAGGACATCATATGGGACTGATGATGAGGGAACTGACAAGGGGAGTGCTGCTATCAAAGACAACGGGAAGAGAAAGCAATGAAGGATGGTTGTGCAGGTTACACCAGCAACAGCAATTTGCAAAAGCAGTCAAACACTGAAGGACAGCCAAACAGCAACCCTGCTCACTTGTCAATGCACAGGTTCTTACACAGTTACCCCCAGTCCTCTGAGTACCTTCCTTAGATGGTGTCACATGGGCCTGTTGCCCTTGCTGTTGCTAAAACATTAAAAAAAAAAAACTTTTAACTCATTGGGAATAAATTCTAATATTTATTAGAATTTGATATTTCAAAGAGCACCACAGTTATAAAAGGTGCTTTACAGACAGTTAAGAAGCATCAGTTCCCTGCCTTGAGGAGCTTACAATCTAAAATAGACATAACACAAAGGAAGGTGAACACAGGTGAGATGGTGTGGGAAGAAAAAAAAGATGAGAATACACAACAGTTAAAGATCGTAAGAGATTTCCTTCTATTAGTCATGCATTTTAGCGATTCCATTAAAATTAAGTATCACCCATACAACAAACACAGAGTATTTCTAACAGGTGTGAACAGTGTTTCAACAGGATAGGGACACAGACTGGGTGGGAAGGTGAGCTGGTTAGTGTCAGACAACTGGGACAATTTACCCTGTCGTACACAGAGAACACAAGGCCTATTTCCTCCTGCGTGCTCACTAAGCCTGACAGCGCTTTAGTGGTTAACAGACTTTGCACTGATGTCTCTGCACTCCACAAGAGTAGGCCCTTATCAGATAAAGAGCAGAAGTACTGGGAAATTCAAATGTTTTTAACAGGTCAACTGAGTAACGTGCCCCCAAAGTGTGACATGAAGAAAAAGGAGAGAAAAGTAATCCTGCGAATTAAGCAGGAAAAAATTCGAATTGATCTCTTCAGAACACGCTGACACAAGTGCTCATTATTCAAATTCATCTAAATCTAGATTTAACAGAAAAGCATTTTAAGGCTTGATCTCACTCCCTGTGCCATCTGTACGTTTTCAGCAGGTCAGCCTGCTGAATGGATGGTTTAACCAAAGGCCACCAGCAAATCGGAACACCATTCCTAATTTTCTCTTCCCCTTATCCAACTGATTTCATCACCTTAAAAGAAACAAGTCCAAATAACATTAGAAATGTTAGGACTTACTGAAATAAAATATGGTAAAAATTCAGCTTACCCCTCTACTAAACCTAAGGCACTACTTTTTGTATGTGGAATATAGTAAAGTTTGAATGAACATTAAATCACATCCCAATATATATCATCAAACGTTATTGTTACTGTTCTCTTCATTTTTCTCAGCTGCTAAAATCCAAATTATTATTATTTTTTGAATGCATAGGTATTATGAGGCTTTGCATGTTAACTGAAACATCAATGAACACATTATGGCATGTAATATATAATATACATTAAATTGTTATTAGTAAGTTCAGCAGCATCTAAATATGAGTACAAGAAGCCACCATTCCAATAATGGTCCATGAACGTAGACTTCACTGAGATACCTGCTACCAATAGAACTGGCAGCAAAGCCATCTACATTCTTCAAAACCAATGAGGGAGAAAAGGGAGTGTCTAAAAAGCTAAAAAGCCGAGGGCAGGCCAACTGCAGACAATAAAAATATTTAGCCATTCATGAGTGTGAAAAAGCCACGATATGGCAACATTTTAAAAACAATCCTTCATGGAACTCCCTCCATGGACTCTGCCATTAGATACATGCATGCGGTTCCCACTGTCTTTAAAGAATATCAAATATGTTTAAGTATTCATTTACTCTGATAGGTTCTCACTTCAAACAAGCAAAGCTTCACACATAATCTGTAATGGAAGTATAATGGCTCATGTATAATGAGGTCAAACTGAAGCATTAACGATCAAATATCATGGCAGTTGAGACTAGCTTTTGTATGTAAAATACTCAGGCATGCAGAATATGAAAGCAAAATCAATCCTGTAAATCTGATGGACACAGAGTGGTAGTCTGTGCTGCAGTAAGTGCAGTTCCAGATTTCAGATCTTCACTACTAAGGAGCATCCACGATAAAGTGGCTTCAAGGGACAAGAGGGCAGAAGGGAGGCCAGACTGTACGGCCAGTTAATTGGTGACAGGCTGCTAGGGAAGAAAAACACGTACATAAATAAGTTTGGGGATATACTAACAGGAACAATTCTAAATTGTACAAAGCAGTACAGTGACCCCAATCTAGTATCCACATCAATAAAATACAAACATGTACTGATTACAACTCTGGTAACAGCAAGTAAGAGCTTCTGGTTTCTGTTATGGCTTAGCCCACAAACTTGCTTGTCAAAGCCAGACCCTAAAGTAACTGATAGTGATGAAGGAAAGAAGGATGCAAACTTACAGTTGTCTGATTACATCTACTATATTCTCATTTAAATCTGACCTCACTCAGTCTTGGGCACATTCACTTCTGCGCAAACACAGGGCTATCCTGAAGTCAAGAGTGTCCATTATGGAGAGAACACAGAACTAGGCAAAAAGACTGCAATTTGCTATAAATGTATCTCACTGCTCATATCAAGTGCCTGTTGCATGCCAAGATTTTGGAAAGAATGCACAGAGAAAGCGTCTTTTTCCCTTGTGTGGCTGTGTCAGCAAGGACATTCTCACGTGCAGACAAACATGCTGTGTATATGAAGGCATCTGTTTTGTACACATCATATCAAAAAGCCAGGAATAATTTTAAACTCTCCATTTATCTGATTTTCATTTTGTACTTTTACAATACAAATTAAACTCTCTGCAGTTGGTCTTCCAAAAGACATCATTAACGAAAGCATTAGGCTGGGAGCAAGGAAGCTCCCATGGGCACTGCCTCCAGTAGGCAGTTACGCCATGGGTTAAGGCAGCCCACCTGCCCTCCCAGCACATTGCAACCTGGCCACACAATAGACGCTGCCACCACATCTAATTCTGTGCTTTGCTCAGTTTTAGGCACTTCACCTGAAAAAGGTAGCAGAGGCAGGTTAATGGGACTGCAGAGACAGGTTTTAATTGGATTCACTATATGTATACATACATATATATGTATATATAGTGTATATAATAAATATACATATATAAACACATACATGTAAATAAAAATTGTCATTCACTTTATAAAGTTCATCCACGGATGTAAGATAAAGCAAGGCCAAGCTGGCTATTAAAATGTGACAATCTCATCCAGTGCAGAGATTAAAATATCTGTTCTCTATTAAACCCTATCAATAAGGACCCTTCTGCCCATATAACACCATACTGACTTCAGCGAAAACCCCTGCTGGAAGAACAAATTCCTATCAGTAGATCCAGCCACATTTGAAATTGCTCAAAGAAGTCAGAAGAAACAGCAAGTAAAAAGGCTCAGTTCATTATTTTCATTCACTTTCTGTATTCCGATATTTCGTAAGCAACATCTCCTGAAGTAGTTGGATAAAGACGATTTGAGAAAACTATTAATTTGTACTGCTTAGTCCCTCTACTGGTAGCACTCTACATGCAAAAATGTATTTTATTATCCCTTTTAGTAAACAGAAATAAGCATTTGCAAAGTAAAAGGCAGCAATCTTTCCCATATTTCTTTAAAAATAAATACATTTTCTTCTGAAGCATACTAAGCTAAGCCATACACAGGAATGGAAGAGTATTCTTTACCTTGTTACTGAAAATATAAAAATAAATATCAAATTTGCTTTATCTGCAATGACTTCTCCCAGCGTTAAGACTACTTGCAAAAAAAGTTTTTAATAGTAACTTTAAAAAAAGGATGCAGCAGTAGAACAAGTGCATAAATCAGTTTTATAGCGTAAACATTTTCTAAAGTCTTCTCATCGATATTAAGCATAGAAAGTGATTCCTAAATTTCTTTCAAAACATTGTATTGATTCGTAAGAAGGAAATGACCAATCCTATTTCCAATATGACCTTTTAGCTAATACAAGGCTGATATAGCTCAAGAAATATTAATCCAGGTAAGAGCCTTGAAAATCCCCATCTATAGGTAAAGTATTTCCTCATTTTACATTTTCCAGATTTGGGGCTTGATTAAGAATCCTCTCAGCTTTTCGTTCTCAAGAACTTTCAACACTCATGAAATAAGACATCTTTTGCCCTACCTTTATCATTAGTAATTATTTTCTCTACTTGACTAGAGACAGAAATATTTGAAAGAACACACTAGTAAAGGAAGAGTTGAAAAGAAGTTCTGATCTGCATCCTGCCCTGAAGCAAATTATCATTAAACAGCAGACACATATATATAAACATCCAGGTGATACGTGAGTTGGCCTTCAGCCAACTTCCCTTGGATTTGTCTTGCGTTTTTTAGAACCAGCCTGTTTCTTTTAATTTTTAGTTCATTATAAATACACACACACACTACTGTTTGTTGCTCAGCTGCACTGACTTGTTATAGAGAGCCTTTTCTAAGTGCCTCTAGTATGGGATTAAAGGAAATCTTTTCCTTTCCTTGCCTATCCTCATACAAGTAAAAGACAGTGTCAAAGGGCTCCTGTTCAAGATGCAGATTTCAAAGATGTAAAGATCAGTATGTAAAATATAACATAGAAGTACCATTTTTTGCAGAAATGAGTATCTGGAGACCAGAAGTTAAGCTCTTAAGCTCTAAAGCCACTGCAATTGCATGGCACATTTTCTTTTCCAGTCTTATTGTTGTTTCCTTTTAGTTTTTCAGTTACTGAAAAGTCCTCCTACTTCCTGCTTTCTGCGTAAACTCCATGTAATATTGATGATCATTTTAGACAGCGCTGCTGTACTAATTATATACACCTATGTCTTATGGAGGTACTCGTATCATCCGTTTAATAATATCATATAATCCTTCTTACAGAGTTAATTATCATATCCTGAATCACATCTGTTGTGGATGAAAAACCATTGTTTAGAAAGCAATACAGAACACATAAATAAGATAGATGTTCAACGTAGCCTGAAGTGAGCAGTGTGATTATCTCCTTTGAACTAAATACTAATTTGTAGCTCAGCAAAAACTTCACTAACTTCCTGCTGAGCATTTCCTTAAAAAGGCTTTGTGGAAACAAATGTGTGTGCTATTACAAGTTTTGTTTTCTTCATTTTTACTTAAAGGGCAGTTTTCATTTAAGAAATTCTGTTTCACTGAATCTACTTAATTTGGAGAGAAAATGAAAAATCACATCTTACTCATGGAAAGAAATTTGGACACTACATGCTTTTAAACTGCCACAGTTTCACTATCTGAGAAGAGGCTGCAGAGAGAGAGGCTAAGCTGCAGTTAAGGATAGGAAGAAAAGAAAGGAATTGAACTTACAGTAACGTAGTTCATGGAGAAAAGAATTTCTCTTTCCATTTCCACAAAGTATCCAGGCTCAAATCCTCTTTTTACCTTTAAAAGTGCTATAAAAGCTAAAACCAACACTGAGAAGCCAACCTGCCTTAAAACCCAAGAGGCATTAGTTAATCCTTCCCCTGCCATCAACGCTTAAGTGTCATCCTCTTCATGTAAATTTGATCACGAACAGCATCCATTCCCTAGTTACACTGTTCCCCATACGAAATTAATCAAACACTCTGAACATATATTTAAAATTGTAGTTGTCTGTCTTTCTCTTATTTGCAGCCTCTGTTGCAGTCAGTCATTCTCACATGTACTTTTGCACTTACCATTGGAAGGTCTTTGAGAATTTGTATACCATCACCTGGACCCATATGTGCTATGTGGTTAAAATTAGTTGGGTTAGAAATTAATTTATTTCTCATTTCTGGATCACGTAGCATCTCCCTGGAAGAGAAAATACTGTTTAGATATTTTGTTCAAGGTGAAGATAGCCGCTTAAAAAAATAATTATAGCTTTGATTATCAGCTATCTTAAAATGGAAATTAACTATTTAACCATGTTAGCAATAATAAACTCTTGCTATCAGCACTAGCATGGACAAGCAAGCTGGCAAACTTCCAGCTTGAAGAGAGGGCTAAGGGCCAGAACAAATGAATGATATTTTGCAGGCTAATAGCCCACACCCAATAGTTACTAAAAGTCAGAAAATATACAACCACTATTGAGCTGATAAAAAGCTCTGTAAGATGAGCAAAAGCAGAACCCACTTGTGATGCTGTATTACAAAGCACAGATGAAAATGAAGGAGAAAATAAAAAACAAAGTAATACTGCGGTACCTTTCTCAGTCTGTGGTCAGAATGGCATTACAAGTTCTCCAGAAGTATGCACATTTCAGAGCTCAGAATAAATACAATTTTAAAAGACCAAACCACAATCAGCTCAGAAAAGTCAAGAACAAGAACCGGAATTTTTTTCTCTGCTGCACGCACATATTACTTTTCTTAGAACCAAAATGAAAAGAAAGCTGAGAGCCAGCCATTCGTGAAAGAAGTTGAAAGTTAGAAACCTGAAGTACTTGGAGAGTAGTTTAGCAAAGTAGTAGACCATCCTTAGTGGGTGATAGTAAATGGACAGTAACATGCTTTGTGAACACTGTGAATGAATAGGGCAAACCTAATTTAACAGCCATTTAGGAAAGTATTTGTGACCTGTTAAAGACTTCTATTTAGAAATATGTCGTGCAGTCCTATGTCCCCTGAAGGTGAGTTTTCTGAAATTTACAGAATGTGAATGTAGTTAAATAAATCTGAAAAGCATGTGCTTTGGAATACTGCTGAGAGTAGAACTGCCTTTCTAGAAAGAAAAGCAGCACAAAAGTCTGAAAATAATTAATATATATGCATAATTATCAATGCAATCTCCTTTTGCAAAGTGTTTATTACGGATCTTTACATATACAATGTATGTGCACACCTGTGTCCCTATATACAGTATGTGGAAACTTGCATTCCAAATTAGAGCTGTTTCAGACAATTTGTATTACTGAAATTACTCATGTATCCAGCGTATATCCATTTCCAAACTGGTATTAACAGAAATTATACAGAGGATTAACACGCTAGTGAAGACACAGAAACATGTGAATAGGCATTCCAGAAAGCAGCAAGTGAAGTACTACTACATTGGCATCATCCACTGTCCTTCAGGACCCACAGGCACGTGCAGAAGACAAGTACAGGTTGCATACTAACCTTCTCTGCTGCATCCTCTCCTCCTCTGGTACTCTGAATGAATAGCGGCGCTTGTTGTTGATATTTCGAACCATTTGCTTCCGGCTGTTATCTGATGTCTCAGGAACTACCAGCTCATCGCCCTCTGGAATCAATATGAAAATGATCCAGAAACTTCATTAGGCATTCATGGAATTTGAATTCAAAGACATTTCCTCTTTCTACTTTTGCTAGTGTAGCACACCACCCATTTTCCATCAAGTTTGAAAAAACGTTCCTTGATTTAGGGGTCTTCTTGGTCACCATCTACTCTGTTAAACAAAAGCAGACTTAACCCTTCTCTTCACCCCTTTGCCACAACCGTATTTCTCAAAATAAACGTTGATTAATTCTTTCATAAACAAAACCTTTATTTTCCCTTTTCAAGGAGAACATACTTAAAAAACAGTATAAAACATTTGCTTTCTGAACTTTGGGAAAGGTTTCTTTAGGTCAAGTATAAGATTAATTTCAATTCAGCACTGCCAAGATCATTATTAAAGCCCTAAATTGTGCAGGTATTTTTAGATGGTGTTTTGGCAGGCTATCTCAGATGTGGGGGTGCAACTAGTCATTCCGTTTTCTATTTTAAGTCTTTTTTATATTTTTATTGAATATTCAAAAGGGAAAAAAATCAGGCTACCTGCCTACCAGATATCAGTATCATTTCAATCACTGTGTAATATATAAGCATGGCTTTCTCCCAAACTAACAAGTATACATTTGAGAGATGTATGTATGTATGGAACTTTCTACAATGCACAGATTCATGACAAGAGAAAAATGTTTTTTCTAAACAAAATTTTGCATGATGAAAACCGGCTCCTTTTTACTTACCTGCCATTTTGTTTTTGAAATATATTAACCTAATTGTTTCCAATCCTAAAAGGTTGAGCGATCCTTCTGCATTCAAGGGTCGTACCTGAAACAAGGAAAACCTATCTTTTAGTAATAACTCTTATTTACATAGTGCATCTTATTCTGAAAGTTCCAAGGAGCATTCTAATCTTTATGAAAGGAGCACTGTTATAAAGCCAGTCAGGGAGCAGGACAGTGTAACTGGCCAGAGCAAAGCCTACTCCACAGAAGAAATACAATCTGGAGGAAGCAGTATCCAATGACACATGCCTGCTCTCAGAAGTAACAACTGAGAGTCGTTATAGCCACAAAACAGAGGAAAGGACAATCTTAGATCTTCAACTTCTGTTTGGAGATCCAGTACACAAGGAGTTGCCTAAAATTCCACTTAAAGCCACAGGCATAACAACATTCCTACCAGCATTTAAATAAATTGTTCCATAAGATACTTCATGTAATAATACAGTTGCAGTCTATCAGATGCACAAAGCACTAATATTTTATTTTGTGTTAGCACCATGCCACAATTACACTTTGTGACTTAAGAGTATATACAGATTGCTAAAACCTAACGATATTTGTGATGTACAGCTTCATGAGGAAAAAAAATCCACTTTCCAAATAGTCTGTGAATTGTTAGAAACAAACCCTTTTCCCCCTTCAGTGTTAAAAGCTTTCCTGAAGTCAGGGTAGACAACACCCACTGCTCTCCCGTCCTTTACCCAGCCAGTCATTCCATCGTAGAAGGCTATCAGACTGGTTAAGCATGATTTCCCCTTGCTGAAGCCACGCTGACTACTCCTGATCACCTTCTTTTCTTCCACATGCTTAGAGATGACATCCAGGATGAGCTGTTCCTTTGCTTCTGTTTTACATCCAGAATAAGCTGTTTCCCCTTCCTTTCCCCTTCCCTTTCCCAATACAGCTTTAGAGTTGGAATTAGAATACTTTAGTTGGAAGGGACCTACAAAGATCATCAACTCCAGCTGCCAGACCACTTCAGAGCTAACAAAAAGTTAAAGCATATTATTAAAGGTATTATCCAAATGCCTCTTGAACACAGACAGGCACGGGTCATCAAACACCTTGCTAGGAAGCCTGTTCCAGCTGAGCAAACACCTCCTAAATACCAAGGTAGTGTCAGTTTTCAAACACTTCTTCCTTTTGGTAAGTGAACCAAACCTAACAACATTCTACTTACAATCTTTTTTTTTTTCTTTTTTTTTCTTTTAGTTCAATTATGTTTAAAGAAGCAGTTTTAATGATGAACTCTAATGTCCTTAAAAAGAAAAAAAGTATGAATGTAGCAAAGCAATACTGAAGTCTAATCATATTCTTTAACTGATATCAAAAGAGCAAGTTACCTTTTTGAGAGGAATAGTCTGAATCCACTCCATGGAATTCACGTCAAAGATATCAATTGCATTTTCACTATACACAGAGAGGTATGGTGCATTGTAACCTGAGATGGAATGATTAGGTATACAGTCATGTGCTTTTACACAGGGTTCACAATATACAACTTGTTATGGTTTAACAGTATTTATAAGAAAAAGCAAAACTAAACCAACAAAAAAAACAAAACCAAAACAATCTAAAAACAACCTTAGGTTGCAAAATAAATTTTAACTAAAAAATGGCCATTAAATTTATTGCAAACCACCACCAAAAAAAACTTCTAAAACCTTCACAAGATTTTTCTTTTAACTTTGCAGAACCAAACCACTTCATGAACTACAAGGAATTACAACTTACTCTGCCAAGCACTGATGTTGTTAAATATTTTTCTTCTCTAAAAACCCTATTTTTAAGAGTTTGTATTTTGTACATGATGTGGTAGGTATTCTTGTTATTTAATAACCGTCCTTTGAATGAATGTGCTTAGTGTTTGGACCATGTACTAAATGAACATCAGTTAAAATTAAGCACCATGATACAGTCAGTAGTGTCTTCATATTTCCTGCTAGTTTTAATTCTCTTTTCTAATTTTCCACATTGTAAAGGGAATTCTGTGCTACTCATTTGGCACATTTTCCAAGCATGAAATTTTTTCAACTGGGACATCTAAAGGAGAATTCAGTACTTCCACATTGGCAAGAAAGCTGCCATAGTCTGCCAAGACTAACAAGAGCATCAAACTTGTGTTTATATGTAACACTATTTGCTATAAAATATACCTCTGTTCTGAATTGGAATGCCATCAAGTCACTTCATTTAAGGCAATGAAAAAACTTGCCAATGTTTTGCAACTTGCAAATGTCAATGGCCAGTATAGAAAGTCTACATGTGAAAATAACTGTTTTTTATTCATTTACTTAATCTTTTATTCTGACTCAGTCATTTTCTGAGTTCTGACATCATAATAATCATGCTCTTGCTTGAAAAACAGAAGTGACATACAGGCTGTAAAAACTTATTCTTCCACATTGAGATGGGGCTTCATTCAGACCAGAGGAAACATTACTCTCCTCTGCAACGTGACTAGTGCTGTCACAGTGAAGTAAGAAGGCAGACTATCTTAAAAATCAACATAGGACTGTGCTCATATAATCTGAGGACAAATTTGGCTAATCTTTATCTGCATTCAGAAAGATATTAAAAAGAAGGCAAGTACTGCAGCTTTCTTTTTCCTCTGTCACAATTATGAAGTCCCAGCTTTGAAAAAACATGCAATAAATGTTTAACACAATTCTTACTAGAAAAGGAAATCTTGAAATTTTTCATTTTTTTCCCAATGAGGTTAGGAAATACATTTCCTACACTGTTGAAATACATTTTCTACTACTATGCTGTAGTTCGGAAAATATGGAAAAAAAAAAAGAATAAAAGAAAATTAAAAAGAAAGAAGATGAACGAGAAAAGAGTTGAGAGAATGAAGGAGCAACAAAAGAAAAGGAAAAAAAAATCAGTAAGCAAGAATAAGTACCATTAAGAGAAAGACAAGTCTAACTACCAGATCATGGTTATCTTTGAGCAATTCAAATCACAATGCTGAGCCAAAGTATAATCAAATTTTTAGGCTTTAAACAGCAACAGTCTAGTTTCAGCTGTAGCAAATGCAAAAAGATCCCACTAGCCTCTCTAGGGCCTAAGGCTGTTTTAGAGATCAGGCTGGGTGTTTAGAAATAGATCAGGTGACTGACCTAGAAATCCTGGCCCTTGGTTTCTCTTTGCACTAGCTACAGCAGCACAAGTCTGTTATAGAGCTGTCAAAGCCAGTGTAAATGAGATCAGGATTAAATCCTCTTGACTAGATTTAAAACCGCTGACAAAGAAGCTGAGTACTCATATACCTGTTGAATAATTTTCCTTGAATTTCACATCCTGGGGATCTTAATACAAGCAGTGATCACTTCTACGTATAATAACAAATAGACTGACACACAGAGCAACTTACAGCAAGATGATGGAGTTGCAGGCCACATCAATTCTTGTTGTCTAGACCTTCGGCCCTGGCAATCAACATAAACCCCTACGCTGCTAAAACACAGCAGGTATTCTTTATTTGAGATTTCGACTGCACAGATGGCATCAGTTGGCTGCTGTGAGATAAATGATAGTGTGTGGTCATCTGGATGGAGCAGACTGTATGGGCTGCCTTCTCCATGAAGGGGATATTTTAAGAAACCTGACTGGTAGCCTACACAAAGACGGTCACTGAAGACTGACATCCACTGGACATTCCCCTGAACTTGGATCTCCTTGATCTTTTTGTGGCGTGTCTTACTCTGATTTAGTTCATAACAGAGGACCTGCCTTTTCATAGCTACACACAAGCATGTAAAGGCTCCATGGCGTACGTGTCCAGAAACTATTGACTGGCAGCCTTTTGTTTCTGCCAACTTATAAAACTCAGTCTCTCTTCCATCCAGCGCTGCCATGGGGAAAAGCCGCACATGACGGTTTCGTCCTGAGATTACTGCAATGAGCTGTTCATTTGGGATAAGCTCAATCTGATGAACCTTCTTATTGTCACCAACACGGATAATCTCTAAAAAAAAAAACAAGAAAAATGATAACAGTGAAGTGTGAATTGATTTAAAAGTATGTATTTGTAGTGGATAAACTATGAAGCAAATAAAAGAAATCCCCTTTATTGCTCCCTTAATATATATTTAAAAATACAGAATTGTAATTTGTATTTTAATTATACCAGATATGCCAGAGCTGGATAATCCTTTGACTTCTCATCAGAAAAAGGGAGGAACAGATCCTATGTAATAACAACTGCAATATCATTTTAGAATTAATTTAAAAAACAATTTATAGCCACTAAACTACTGAATAAAGGAAAACCCTCAAAGAACTAAATTGTACAATTAAACATGTTGCTTGTTGAATTAGCTTTGGCATCTGCTGTTATGTCTCTACATAACTGAACATAACGTTTCATTTCCAATACCAAGGAGGAGGTTTCACAGAAGTCCAATCCAAGCACCTTACTGAGATGCACAGCAGAAGAAGATGAGGTAAGAAGTCAGATTGGAACGGGGGATGTTCCAGCTAGATATGAGAAGATGTTTCATTGTGAAATACACATTGCAACAAGCTGCCCAGAGAGGTTGTGAAATCTCTGACCTTAGGTATTTTCAAGACCTGACTGGACAAAGACCCAACCTGGCCTGAATTTAATTTTGAGTCTGCTTCCAACAAGGAAATAAAACCTTCAGCTGCATTCCAGATGATGGATCTTTGTTACTGGAACTGATACCCAAAAATGAAAGCACAGAGAACAGCTTCTTGATTATCTGCTCTCACATGGGGCTGTCCAACTTGTAATACAGTAAATTGAGAAAAATGAAACTAGAGGATATCGTAAGAGAACAAGGCTTACAAAGTCACTTTCTGGTTATTTAATATAAGGCAAATTATTACCAGTTCCGAATCTCTTACCATCTTTGGTGACATGCACAACAAATAACCCTTCTTCATTCCCCAGTGCTATTCTTTCGTGGTCTATGATATTAACAAAGAGGAAAAAAAAGGTTAGTTTTCTTTTAAAATGTTTTTTTTTTCAACAAATGAGATAATTCTGATTAACAGAGACTTTTTAATATCTTGAAATAAACAAATATAAAGCCAGAATAAACACATTCATCTAAAATAGGAAGAAAAAAACAATGGTCTTTCAAATTTCTGAAAAAAATAAGTCTTTTTCCATTTCTCCTGTTAGTAGAAATAACACAAGAAACATTATTTTTAAGAATTCATTCAGAGTACTTAGGTATACCACTTACTTTGCAATAAATAAAAAATCACATATAAATAATCTGAGCTCAACATACTTTGTGCAGTAGCATTTTAAAAGACTTTATTCTCAGCTCTCAATTTTTGTCTCTCTTTTTTAACAGGCAGATTTTTGTAAAATCAGTGATTTACACCTATTCTGTAGTTCTAAATCTGTCCAGTTAAGGAATTATGTTTACAGAATAACAAAAGAGTAATGTTTAATGCTTAGCCAAAATGGCTTGTAACTATGCATCTGTGTATTTTTAAAGATGTGACAAAAGTTCTGGGTCATACTTTGCACTTCTCTCGTACTCCCATACATATTTCCATATGGGATAAAAACACTACATATTATTCTCTTTTCAGTAAACAATGTAATTTAACATATTTTTCTTTAAAATGTATGCTTTAAGCATACCCATCATAGAGGCCATCATGAATCAACTACATTACTCTGCTTTTTTTCTGGCAACATTAGAATCTAAGAGAAGAAATTTTTCTCAGAGATTTCTTCTTATTCATTTCATACCTATGATTGCTGCTGACTGTGTTGTTTTGATGAGGGGTAAGGTGCTATCATAAGCTTCTTTGGGAACATAGACTGAGCGGTCTTTGAGTTTGTTCTTCTTCAAGATCCTATGCAATTCATTGAGCACTCCTACCCATTTGCTTTTTTCATTCTCACCGTCTGCTAGAATCAGGATTGAACACTTATTACTGGATGCAGAGAGCTGGGAAGCTGTGACCTGGAAAATTTTTAAATACATATTTTAAGTCATAAGCAATAAAAGATTTTGTCTTGATCATTTATACAGGATATCAGATGCATGTAAAGTGCTCTGTTAATCAGCTATCTGATCTAAGAATGCAAAAATTTAGCTTTAGTTAACAGAAAAAATTTATCACAATCAAGAGCTCATGGCGGAAAGACCTATAGATGTGAATAACTCTGAAAACTTTTTTGTAACATATTTATATTTATTCTGTAACTTGGAAACATCCACCCTAAATCAGCTAGACATCTCACAGCAATTTTATAATGTAAAGAATTTCTTACAAAGTATTCTGTATTTTTTAAAAGTCAATAGTTTCCATCGTTAATTTAACGTAATAGGAATGGTATATACATAAGAATGACCTATCATCATCATGTATTTGGTACAGCTGCTACAGATAAAAGCAAAAGCCCCTTTTGTAGGTTTATCTCCTCCTAGCATGTACAGTGCTGAACAGTCTGAAAGCAGGAAGAACAAGAAGTGAAATACAATGGTGCAGGTAAAGAAATGATACGAGAATTAATTAGACACCAAAGATTTTTCACTGAGGTCAAACCTTCAACAGAATATCCAGTAAAAATAAAAAGAATATTAGAAAAAGACAGTGATGGCAAAATCCTGATACCAGGTAACAGATAAATTTTGACGAGTATATTACACTGTATTTCTATACTAACTACCTGATGAATGGGAGTTTTCAGAAATCCAGTGTCTATATATGAAGAAATTACATACAAAAAATGCTTCAGGAATAATGCAGCAAATCAAACTGAGAAGCAGAAGACAACTTCGGGAAATGAAAGTGTAGAAGGTCATGAAGAACAGAATTTCAAATGGCTAATAGGAAGCTGAGAAACATAAGTCTTATTGTGAAGGTTAGAAAAAAATAAAACCTATCATCTTTATTGATGAAAACTTGTGCTATTTTTATGACGAAAAATATATGGATCTATGTACAGAGCTTTATGCACTGCTGCAGTCATGAATAACACACTGCTAGGACTTGCGACTGAAGTTAAACACCAGAGCAGGTAGTCAGTGAATGCATGCTGTACATCCCAGTGTAAAACCCTGCACTTCTGGGTAACTAGGCTCAAAACATACATACTTACTCGAAAGATACAGGGGATATCTTTTCGATTTGCATGGATGACATCTGAAGCCAGGACAGAACTCACTGAGAATTCTTCATCCCTTATGGAGACCATAAACATTATTGGAAATAATGTTAAGGAAAGCAAAATCTGTGTGTTTGGTTGTTTACTCATATTTCCACAGTACCAATTTCCTTGTTTTGTTACTTACACAACAGGACAGTACTGAGATCTAATTTTTAAAATTATCCTGACTTTTCTCTTTATCTGCAAATGGAACTCATAATGCAATGTTACGTAATTACTCCTGGTAAATGCTGATGGAAATATACCTATTCAGAGTATTTATTTTTGCATCTGTTTAAATTAAAAACTTAAAACAAAAATCAAACTAGAAAGAACAGACTGGGGCAAGAAGACCCTTTCAACTCTTTCATAAAAATCCAAACTGTCTAGAAGTTGTAATCTTAATTGGGTACGCTAGATGTCGTCAACCTTCAGCGAAGTCAGTAGTATTTCAATAATACTGAAGACTGTGAGAACAAAATATTCAGCCCTCCTGAATACAAAGTTCTATTAATTTTATCCAATGACAAAGGTCAACCTGTCTTCAAAAACTCTATCCAACCCCCAAAAGAATGTATTTTTATTCTTTACTCATTCCACTTCTTACACACAGCTAACAGATGCATTTTGGCATAGGAAGTAGTAATGAAGTTTTATTGCGTTGTCACCCGCCCCCCCTTCCCCTTATGAAAAGCTCCCACTGAACAACAGAAAGCTTACCTCATGTCTATGACTTGACTCACTATCACACTGGGCTGGGATGCTTTTCCTTCTGCTATATCATACAGGAAGAGTTTAAAATCACAGATCACTGCCAGCGCTCTCTGCCAACCTTTCTTTACTCCAGCTGGTTTGGGTACCTTTAGCAAAATAAATTCTGATCAATTCTTTAAATCTCTGTGCAGTCAAAAATCAAACAGGCAGTACAAAAATCAATTCTCTTATCTAGGCTGATAAACTTTTGTTCAGTGATAATGTTAAGCAAGATAAGAAATAGCATAGATGCAGTAAGAGCATCAAACACAATCATACAGATACCACAACATGTTATTTTAAAAAAAAATTTGCACCACTTTCTCCCTAGTAAACAAGCTTATTCAAAGATATGTTGACAAAAGATATAAACATCTATCTCTAGTTGGTCAACAGAAATCTGCCTAGTAATTTTTTAATTAATTCTTTAAAAGCAATTACCAGCAAACAGTACTAGTCAACAGGAAGACTCAAAAACTCATTGGCCTGGGAAGATGATCTGATCTCTAGAGATGGACTATTCAAGACCAACTCAGTGCACAATGCCCAACAGACACAGAGAGAGAAATACTGTTGAAAATGCCAAGAGTTGCTCTGTGAAAATTTATGTCTCAGTTTCCGAACTGCTACCTTAAAATATTACTAAATCCTCCTCCCCTAAAATTAGTATTTAATTTCACCTCCAGAAAGCAACAAATTTAATGCAAGTGCCCCAAATGCTGCTACTTGATACTTACTCGAACATGTCCTTCGTAAGCTGTTCCTATACCTTTCTGCGGATCTATTCCCAAAGGGCCCTTAGTCTGTTCAGGAGGGATTGGACATACTGCAGGGGCCTTGTCTGCACAGGTCACGTGGCAGGAGAATCCACATACTTGTGAGGAGGAAAAGAAACAAAAGTATTTGATGGTTATTTCTTATGCAATGCAAAAGCTATGATAACGATGATGATACTTTTTCTATTTATTTTTTTGATTAACAACTGAATTGTTGCACTGAACTTTGCTACACTAAAACAGAAAAGTATTTTTTGCACAACAGCAGTGCATAATTTGATTGGATCTAAATTCAGAGTTATTCAGCTTCAGAGTTCTATGGATACACAGTCTGGTTTCATTCAGGTAAGAAAGAGCCTCATTAGAAGTTCAAACTGAAAAATCTGTATTATTTTTTTTCTAGGTCCATCTGTCTTATAAACAAAAAGCTGGAAACTTCCCTAAATTATGTGTGTTATTCTGTGTATACATAAATCTAGAATAAATCAGTCCTGGAAAGAAGCAATATTGTTACTAAATTGCAAAACTTTCTTACATATTGCCCCGGGTCGTAAAGCAAGGTTGCTGTCAGCATACTCGACTACTGACTGCTACCCCTTATTGCTAATTTACATAAACTCTGCTAAGCTCTTCTGCCACCAACCAGAATAAGTACCAGTAGCCAGATAACTAGGTGATTTTTTACGTGAGATACTCAAAGTGTTTGGCTTCCACTGTTACAAGACAGCAGAATGAGAATATATTCTGTTATTCAAAACGTATACAGAAGACACCTGCATTATTGTTTACTATGCAATCTGCATCTGTAAGAACTTCAGTTCCCATTTCCTCCTTTTATACTTACCTTCACAAGTGCAGCCCTGTCTTATTAAACCAACCATCAGAGATGTGCATTGATTGCATTTTGTTGGGGTATTAAATGATTTCACTACAAACTGATGTGCTTTAGGCTGTGAAACAAGCAGACAAGGATGTTAATACCTGTAACGCTTCTGAAGAATAGTTATCTTTTCACAGACACAAGAGTGTTTGCTGAAATGAGACCTGAGTTCCTAACACACAGGCTGAAGACATTCCTTATCAGTGCTTGTTATTGATAACTTAAACCATCCCATGCGAACATAACCATAGAAACTGTACCTTGCCTCAGAATATTAGTTTGTTTCCACCATAGACAGGAAAGTTGACAAAATTATCCAATTACACTCATTACAAGTTGAACATATGTATATACCTATCTTTCAAGAAACATATTCAGTGCTTCACTGTAAGGAGTGTTGCATTAGTTCAAAGTAAAATATCAAACTTTTTCAAAATTCTTATTTTTATGCCAGAAAGCAAGACAGAGTTCAGTTTTATGGTGTCAGGCACAGGCAATTTCAGAATACCCAATTTAAAGCAAGAATACAGATAAAGTTGATTTTAAAATCAATTGATTGCAACTGATAGACTAGCTGAAGTGCCTCTACACACAGCATGGGAAACAAGCAGAAGGAGTTGGAAACCATGTCACAGTTAGACAAATATGACCTGATTGCTATCACGGAAACATGGTGGGATGAATCACACAACTGGAACACTGTAATTGAGGTCTATAAGCTCAGAAAAATAATCATTATTTACTGTTAAGGCAAAACATTTGTAAAAATGAAACAATGTGTGCAGTACAATCTGTTTCATATGATTCCAAGTGCACCCACTTAGTATTTTTGATTGACCTGTTTAGACGTTGCCAACAGAACTGCCTGCTCAAACATCTTTAGCATTCTTTTACATAAAGTCTTTTGTTGTTTTGCAATTTATCAAAGCAGTGGAACAGATGTATTAGAAAGACTTACTCACTTCATTGATTAATTGCAAAAAAGGCTTTTGTTGTTGTTTTTGTTTGTTTTTTCATATACACAGAAGAACCCTGAGCTACTGAGGGCCTGTTAAATTTTAGAAAGCAACCAACCTGCACACAAAGAACTCTTCTGGAGAGTTCTGGTAAGATTCCTGATGCTGTGGCCCAGGAGCAATACTTTTCCCCTTATTGTACAAAAAGTGTGAACACATGATTGAATACCTTTAGTGCAGAAAGTCCCGATCCAATATATGCTGTCTTCATGGTTGGCGTGTGAATTGAACGGGGAGGATGATCCATAACCTGATCAATAAGACATCAAATACACACTATCAAAGACAGCTTGAATAAAGTAAAAATACTACAACCTGCCGCCCACTCCATTCCCAAACATACAAAAAAACCCAAATTGACTAACAAAGGAAGGACTCAGGAATACAAATCTTACTTGTCATAAAAATGATGTGCGAGATTCAGCTCTTAAATATTTGACATCTTAAACAGCAAAAATAGTTTTGCATTAGCTCCATTTAACTGACTATTTTCTAACATAAAATAATCAGAGAATTGATTTTTTAAACAGGGACAGGGGATGATCCATTATTACAGTTGCAGAACCTTGCTAATATTTTGTATGGGCAAGACTCCAAAACGTGCTCTCACAAACTATATTGCAACATCAACTTTGTGCAAATATTTCTTAAATTTTCACAACTAAGGATACATTATGCAAAGATATCCAATAATTGATTTAACATAGTCCCCATCCCAAACCAACTAACCATACATAAAAGGACTCAATATTCCCCAAAGTACAGCTTCACCACCAATGCAGAAAGCTATTTACAGGGTTCTAAATAGTCCCTATAGTATAGCGAGTTTAGTTTCTAAACAAAAAGATTTGTAACAGCAAAGTAAAACTGATACTCCTAAAAAAAAAAAAAAAAAAAAATCGAGTACCTCTATGGGTTCAGTTTCGCTTGCTGTAGAAGGAGACCTTGATCTTGAATGGAGGTGAGACTTGGTATCTTCATCCCGTGATGGTGTATTAGACAATGTAAAATTCTCAACTGAATCAATCTAGGAGAAAATTCCAGAGGGGGAAAAAAATAAAAGAAATCAAAGACATCATTAAAATGGATTTCTTGACTCTTACCAAAATAAGATAAGGAAGCAGCAGAATTCCTAAGAGAGAACTGAGAAAGAATAAGTCAGTTTCAAGTAACTCTTTAATCAAGCTACAAAAACACAATTTAAATTATTAAATATGAAGACGCCAAGGCTCTGCTGAGAGGTGAGCACATGCATAAGGACTGCTAGTTCAGGGGCCTGATAAACACTCAAGAAGACTTGTAATTGAGCATTTTTAAAGGGTGACTATTTCCTAAACATTACTCTTATTTTGTCCACCAGTAATAGAGATTTGTTAGTAGTGAATTCCCATATAACCCACATAAATCAGTGCAAATGTATTTAGCAGAAAAGGCAGAGCAAATGTTATATTTCCTTAAATTAGCATTAACAATATTCACAGAGAATTGAAGGGTTTTGTACTCCACTGAAACTACAAAAAGGGAAACATCTTTATTTTCTGCATTTTCTTCAGGGGACTATTTTCCTAGTCTTTGATACACAACAAAACTAAGCCAAGAACAAGATTATACTGAACAACAGAACACTGGGTATGATCAGGTGTCCTGATAACAAGTCATCTTTTGCCTGATTTTCATCAGACAAATGAAAATCAAGACTGAAAATCAAATAAAAATCAAATGAAAATCAGAGAATGCAAGATTCTTCATTGTAAACATGACATCCCCACATCAAAGTTTTGGATTTATTTTTTATTTAAATTAAAGTGAGGTAAGGATGCTTTTCTCCACTAATAATAAAACTAAAAGCTGGAGGCCTACAGAAGGCTCCACTGCATGTCTGGCTTTTCTAGAGCAATGTTATCAACAGTTACCCCGATTTGGGTAACTTGCAAAAACAAATAAAATACGCAGCAGCCTTTACAGAATGCATCTGAATATTCTAATGTTTTTTTTCTTCATTTGCCATTGACACCATACTAGGAATTCAATAACCTTTGCTACTTTTTGGGGAACAAAATATATCGCCATGCCAATCTTATACATGCATATACAGTCCTCTTCCCCAGAAACTCAATCATGGTAATGAACAGGTGCAGCTGAAGCTCTCTCTTGCTCTTTTTTTTAATTTTTATTTTAGATTGTAGTGAGCTAAGTTTGATGACTTCTTTACCATAGTCATCAAAAAAAAAAGTCATAGAGAATGCTCATCAGCTTAATCAACTTAGGCAAATTAAGATGTCTGCATCTTCTTTCTGTAACAAAAAAAAAATCGCATCATGGGATAATGGGATACACCTGCTTTCTGCACATAGGTCATGTATTTCAAGTACTGAGGCAAAAATTAGCAGTAAACATTTTGCGCTCAGATTTATGAGAAGCAAATTATAACTGGAAGCTTCATCCAGTATTAGAAACACTGATGCCTTTAAGTAGAAAATCCCCAGACACATAGTATTGTTTCAATTAAACTTTTTTTTTTAAAGCAAGTCTGAATATGCGATAACTTAGAATCCAGTCAAAGACTATTTAACCTCAAAAAATCTAGCTGCTTCTTAACAGTGTTATTTAAAAAAGTAAGCCCAAGGAGTAACCACAGGATTTTTTTTTTTTCCATAGCAAGAAGCAGACATTCCTTCTCTTCTTTCAGTTAAATTCAAAGATCTAATCTATTATTTCAAAAACATTTCCACGTACTCAGAAGGCTTTCCTTTTCAAAGTACTATCTGCATACCAAAGAATTTTCGTGGTGTTTATTAAAAAATTTAGTACAAGGATAATATAAATAATGGAACTTTTCGGGAATGTGCTACAAAGCCTTTGTGGTTAGAAGACAACTGCTGAACTATTTACAAATGCATTTTTACTTTGCTTATGAACATAAAAAGCCCCAAAACACACAGAACCTGATCTACCATTACTGAATTTGAAGGGAATTTAACCACCAACTTTACTGCAGAAACAGGATATTAAGCTATACGGCTGCTGTAATCTTCAGGTTCCTTATTTTAATGAGATGAAGTAAGTACAAAAGAAACATAACTGAGCTATGGCCAGAAGCTTAAGTGGACCATAATATTAGCACCATTAAAATTAGTCTTAAACTAAGCCAGTGGATTATGAAAACAACATTTCAGATCAAATTGCAGTAGCCTTGTAAAGCTTCCACCAGACTGTGTTTAATGGTATACACAATGTCATCTATGAAGGTGACAACACCAGGTTAGATGAAGCCCTGAGCAACCTGATCTAGTGGGTGGCATCCCTGCCCATGGCAGGGGGGTTGGAACTAGACAGTCTTTGAGGTCCCTTCTAACCCAAGCCATTCTGTGATTCTATGAAGGTCTGAGCCAAAGCTGGCCCCTGTATAAATACATCTGAATTGGAGCCACAATAGGCAAAAACAGCCACTGTAAGCTTGCCTAAAACACTGAGATGCTGAGATGTGTGCTTTGAACTACATTAGGACATTATTAGAGCTGTGCGTATCGTTATTTATTTATTGATTATTCAATAGAAATGCTTTGTATGCTTTCCTAGTCTTACTATCACATATATATGAAAGAATCAAAAGAAGTAGCTCAAAGTAGAGTGAGTTCAAAGTGGACACGGCATACCTGATACCAATTCAGGTACAAAGTTTTGGTAATGTTTTAAAATCCACCTCAATTTCTGAAACACCACAAAGCTATCCAGCTTGATAGACTATAACACATACAACTATGTCTTCCTTACATGAATTTTTCCAGCCTTCTTCAATGTTTCAGTTTACTCAGTTTCCTACTTCTCATTTATTTATCTTTGTGCTGTGATATTTTCTGTCATTTGCTGTGACATGCCTCCTGAATGCCAAACTTCTACAGGAAATTCTTGTAACCCTACGTGTCCTCTCCAAAGGTCAAGGAAACAAACAGGCCCTCATTTGACATCTGCTCATCTTCCCATCCTGCATCAACCAGATCAGCTTTCACAATGAATTTACATACTGAAATGAGAAAGTAGCCAAAGCATCTTCTTTATTTACTGCGATATTCTGCTCATGGAAGTATTACCAAACCAAATACTCCAGAAGCTTTTAGCCCGCAGCTGTAAAACAACAAAAAGCACAGCAGCAGCAGCAGCAAGCAGCAGCAGCAGCACAAGACATGCAGAGAGATATATACGTAATCCATACATTAAACAAAGGCATGTACACAACAGGCAAAAATAAAGGGCCACATAGAGTAAGACAGCCTCTTACACATCTGCCTCTGTTAGCTGGAATACAGGAAGGAGAGCGCTTTAACAAAGAAAGGAGGAGAGTATGTTACAAAACCAAACAGTGACATATACTTCAGCTCTGAATTCATTGCTGTGTATTTCCAGATGTACTGTTTAGACACACACAAACACGTTCATTTTTAAAACAATTTTCAAAACACTATTCTGGGGTAACAAGAGGGAAGAAACGTCAAAAAAAGGAACAGTTATTTTAGAGTTTGTAGCTTTACAACAGACAGTAACAGTGAAACTACATACTATGTTACACTAAAAAGTATGATTTGTAGTTAGTATCACTGTATTCTCAATAAGACAAATAAAGCAATCTTTTGGAGGTTCACTACATCCAATTTAAAGAATCATTAAGAACCAGAGTAATTCTAAACTTAATTATGAATGCGCAGGAACAGTCAACGGCTCTCAGCACACACCAGTGGAGTATTTAAAAACGAGAATTCAGAACATGATTTACTCTGTGGTTATTTACAAAGCTGAGATTTGTTTAGTTTAACCAAGGCCCACAGGGACTGCATGGGGGGACAGACTTCAGGAAAATTTAAGAAAGCTATTTTTAATTCATAATGTGCTACTAACAAGAGGAAAAAAAATATTTTCTAGCAAGTAGGAAAATAATTGTCAAGGGAAAATGGACTGTTATTGTTTCAGTGTTACTAAATAATCACAAATTCAACTTTAAATAAAACAAGTAGATTGCTTCTGTTAGCTAGAGAGATACACAAAGATCAATCTTGAAAAGAAATAAAAAACAATACCAAACCAAAACAAAAATCACCACCCAACACTGCTATTATCAGACACTTCCAGGGAACACAGGAGACTTAAGACCTAGATTCTATTACTGAGAGACAGTCTGCAACACACAGGAGAAATAAGGGAAAAGATTTAGAAATGAGTATATTGGAGTCATTGGGGATGACTGCCCTCCACGCCACAATCAGAAACCACAGACAGCAAAACCCAGTCCTACTCCTTTTCACACCTCTAGTGCACACGGGAGATAAAATGATCATTTCTGGACATTTGGACTTTCACAACTATGAGGATTTTGGCACCAGTTCTACCAATTTGACCAAGTATCTTGTTGAGGATTCGAGGAGGAACAGCTTGAGCCAACAGTGACTACTCATCACAATACTGAGCTACTACTTTTCTTGCTCAACACCTGCAGGCTACAGAGACAGCAAGAGAAATGTTTTTACTTCTCTCCAGAAGAAATGCAGAGCTATCGTTTTCCTTAATTGATACAATTAGAATTAACTACAATCATTCACTGAGTGTGATAAATGAACACATTATTCGGATGTCAGACAGAAGACGTTATCCACCCTAACAAACTTCAAATGTAACCAGTGGGTCAAACTCGGTGCTGCTTACACATGTATATATTAAACAGACTTCACAGACTTTGCAAAGAGTGCAATATGTAACTACAATGCCATATTATTTTACACACACTGTCATTTCATAATGAAGCACAGAGGCTGTAGAAACATAATGGGCCATTACTAATATTTACTTTGGGTTCTTGATTACAGGACAGGCTTTCCTGAAAAGCATGCTATCCTGCAGCACTGCCTCAGTCTAACCTAAGCATTTCCAATTCTTCACTGGTCTTAATTTAAAGAACCCACACACTTCTCAGGTTTGATTGAGCACAGATTAATTCTCCTTGAGATGCTACAATAAATACTACCCTACAAAGCAACTACTGTCAAAAAGACACGTTCATAAGAGAACAGAGGTCACATCTAGAGGGGAGGGTGGGTTTTGTTCTTTTTTTCCCCCCTTTTTTTTGTTTGCCTTTTTTTTTTTTTGAGGCCCTTACTTTCTGTCAAATACATGGATATCGAACCTGCTCAATTAACTGAACCATAAATAAACATTCATCTTGGTAACTGAAAGGCTAGGTATTATGAATCTCTTTGTGAATTAATCAAATAATTGCCCAGCTACAGAAGGCTGCAGAACTGACTTTAAACACTAATTATGCTACCTTCCATCTACTAAAAAGGACATCAGACATTTCTCTTTCAATAAAGAAATATAACTCAACAAGTCTTCTATTTGTCTGTAAGGTACTTTTCCTGTCTTTGAACAGTCAACTCTCTTGTTTTGCTAGAAGGTTTGCCAGAAAACATTCTGCCTCAGTGTTAGAGAGGCCCTAGATAGCACCTAGTTACTCCAATTCAGAAAGGTACTGAGAAAAAAAAAGCTGTTGGACTCAACTTGAAAATATACCGAAGGAAGTTTGATTCTGTATGTGCCAAGCCATCCATATGCAATGATATACACACTAATGCTTTGGGTATTAGTTAAAAAGATTTGATCTGGGTGGACCAGCTGAAAAGAATGATCTAAAGGATGTATGCCAACAGCTGAAAATTATTCACTTGCAAAGAAAAAAGGTAAAAGCTCATGAAAAAAAATGTTGCCCTCTTTAAAACAAAAGAAACAACAACAAAAAACAATAGTGCTTTATCCTGTATTTATTGGTGTCCTTCAAAACTAACTAGAGAGCAAACAGGAAACCTTTGTCGTCCTCTGTTTCACCTTGCAAAACAGAAAATTATCAATTACTCTGTTACATATGTACTTTATTTCTCTTTTAACAGGTTTTTGCAGAATGACAGGATGGTTGAGGTTAGAAGGAACCTCTGGATGTTATCTGGGACAAACCTCTGCTCAAATAGGAACACCTAGAGCAGATTGCCTAGGACCATGTCCAGGTGTCCAAGGAGGGAGATTCCACAAACTCGCTGGGCAACGTGTTCCTGTGCTTTTCACACGCACAGTAAAGTGCTTCCTGATGTTTAGATGGAACCTCTTGGGTTCCAGTGTTCGTCCATTGCATCTTGTCCTCACACTAGACACCACTGAAAAGAGCATGTTTCTGTCTTGCTTGCATCCTCCCTTCAGGTATTTATAAACATTGCTGAGATCCCCCCAAGCTTCCTCCTTCTCTAAGCTAAAAGGTCTGAGCACTTTCAGCTTTTCCTGATAGGAGATCTGCCCCAGTCCCTTCATCATTGTTTTAGGAGAGTAATAGATATTTTAAAAGTACCTCTTTATGAAAGAGCCTGCTAATACAAACTAAGCGTTCCTAATCCCCTGGCAACATACAGAGCACTTCCTTAATTCAGTGAAGAATTAAAATATTAATTTATTGTACATTTAACAAGACAGGAAACTATACTCTAAATATTTTTGGTGTAAGAAAATTCCAACAATATCAGCAAGACAAGGTTTTCTATGCTACACAAAAATGCAGACAAATGCATGCTACTATAGTACCATAAATGTACATTCACATTTTGTCTAAGGTATGTACTGAATTGCAGATAAAAACATCTAGATGAAAAGCATTCTTTCAGAGTTGCTGAAACTCAGTCAGTAGTATAGGCCTATCTACTATACCGTCTTTGTTACATCATTCACAGCAGACATTTCTAGAATAAAATTAATAACATTGCATTTTAATGCAAACGTGATTCTAGTATTTTAAATACATATGTATAAATATGTGTGTATGTGTATATAACATATACACATAAAAGTACACACATATGTACGCACAATATAAACAGAATTGCAATGGCTGGTATTCTACAAATGATGCACAGTATTTACTTTGATTTTAAAAAGCTTGTTAGCATTTATACTTATGTGCTTATTACTTTGGTCTGGAAGAAATATATACAGTCAATTTTAAGCTTTTAATTTAATTTCCTTAGCATGCAACTAACCAGCGCAAATATTTAAACACTGTTGAGATCAAAAATTAGCATCTCAAATACCAATAAAAAGAAATCAAGAAGGTCACTTCAGATATAATGAAGATTACTTCTTAAAATATAGGCTAAAAAGTATATTAATAGTATTAGTATATAATACTAATAGTATATAATAGTATTTTATTTGATAGACAGAAATTAACTGTATGAAAAGTAAACACTTTCACTGAAGCGACCAGAAAGGTTTTGGAAACAAGTAATGATAAAATAATAACATGAAGCAATAGAACTAAATAAAATAAATATGCCAGTGATTTTAGAACCATTTTCCACAGGCCATATCAGTAGATAAGGCCCCAAAGCATCTTCTCCCCATTAGATACAACCTTCTGAAATTAAGATTTCTTTACCTGCACATAAAGAAAAATATTGTCTTCAAAACTGCATGTCTATCTATATAGATAGGTGTAAGTATTATAGAAATAGTTCTCTGCTGCACTTGCAGCACTTTTATTTTGATTGCATTACCATTTTGAATATTCCAAATCAAATCAACTGATCTCTCTTACGGAGGGATTTACTGGTTTGAAAGTCAAAGACTTACGTCATCCATAAAATCAATCAATGAGGATGAAGAGGAGGAAAAGGAATCCTATTTTAATGAAAACAGCAGTAAAAAAAAAAGGGAGAGAGACAGAAAAAAAGAGAAAGATGAAGAAAACTGTTCAGCGTAAATAAAAGTGCAAAAATAAAGAACTGAAATAAGTAGTGCCAATAACAGTTACCTAAGCAATTTTCATTAATTGCCTATCATAGACAATTAATCAATAAACTACCCATATAAAACGAAATGTTTTTCCAGCATTAAAACGCAATGACACAATAAAACAATATTCCTATTCTCCAACAGGATTTTTATATTAAAAGTAACTTATAAGAGAAATAGTTAAAAAAGGAAATCAAAAATGGTATTAATTGTGAAGACTTCATGAGAGAACAATGGACAAATGAATACACAATGAAAAGTAAGTACATTTTGGAAGATCAGTAACATGTGGGATGTCTTTAATAGCTAAATGTGATGACTTTGTACATGCATCAGGAAAAAACTAGTGCAAATTTTAGACCAATGTATAACTACTGAGGTAGTACCTTGTCCTCATGAATTTAGTTTGACCACTATTTCACCCCAGCTGTTCTTTTTTAAAAAACAAAAGTGATGTATTGCTTACTGTTGATTAAAATAGAAGATATGAAATGTACAGTACTGTTTTGATTTTTCTCCTCTAGGTTTTCTACCTAAACTTGTCCTTTATCTAAAAGTAACAAATGAATTAAACAGATTTATTTTTTAAGTATATAGGATCTGTGGAGATGAGACAAACAGCAATTATCTGAATTCTACAAACCTGCGAATGAAAATGAACAAGAGATGAACACAACCTAATAAATATACAGCACCAACATCTTCATGGATTATTTACCTATTTTCTCGCATTTTTACCAAACTAGCATTCACATTTCTTAGCATTCTTCTGAACACAAACTAAGGCCATTTGAACACCTCTGCTTTATATGTTGGCTACAAAATTGGGAAAATTTCTGCATTCAAGATTTTAGAGAGAATTCACTATGATTACAAGTGTTCGAAGAGAAGACAGCCAGCACCTCAAATGACAATATTCACATATTGTTATACACAGATCTCTATGGGGCAATATGATTAAAAACAATAACAAAGTGTCTGCAAATATGCATGCAATCTGCATAAAACAGCAACAGTAAAAAGTTTTATTGACTAACTGAGAAAGAAAATAGATGCACACTTACTTCAAATTGATCCAGAGCAGAGGTAGGCGCATTCAAAAATGCCAAGAAAGAATTCTGTGAGTCTTGGTGCTTTACACCTAGAAAACAGCAGCAGGTTTTTAAGCTACAGAAAAATGACCTCTTCGTGGAGGACCTTTGCCTTGCTGAATTCAGGGTTTGGGCATACACCCACGCCACCTCCATTGTTTTTTAATGAGTTGTCACATTTGGTCTGTTTTCCAGAGTAAGATTTTTTTTAAATAGATATACACCCACTAAAGCAAGAAGCAAACGTTTAATTAACCATTTCCAAGCTAGGATGTGTGTGGAGTGAATTGAACAAGGAAACATATTGCATGTGTATTATTACGCAGAAGGAACAAGTTTCTAATGTGCTTATGTCCATTTGCAACATGCACTGAATGACACACAGGCTTAAATACTAATGCAGCAGGTGTCATCCCTACTCTACCCACACACTACACAGTCAACTGTGACAAGATGGTAGACAACAGCAAATAGTGAATTTCCGCAAAAAAAACATACAAAACATACTGTTTGGAGAACATACTGAATTTGCAGATAATATGGGTTTCTTGACATATACCCTATACCTACATAAATACCCTGAGATCCTACAAAAAGACTAAAAAAAAATCTCAAATTACCTGCTATTTTCATTTTTGGTGATCTTTTTCCACACACCCCCCCTCCCAGGTTTAACAATACATTTAACAGAAGAAGGGATGCATGTGATAATCTAAATTATCTTATATAAATGGATTTGCACACACAGGAAGTTACTCTATCACAGTACACTGAGCGCAGCTGAAGCCTCTACACAATTTGTGATTCAAACATCAATATACCTCTTCTTAAAAGAGAGAATCAAGTCCAAAGATAATAAGGACTAAGGTATATTTATGGGAAAATATTTGAATAATTACAGTAGAAGTAATTTACTTCTGAAAAAGCTTAATAACTTTTTATTGAGTAATATTTTTTTAAAGAAAAAAATAAATGTTTATCTCTATTTCCACAATAATAATAATGTATTAATACTAGAAAAAATACAACGTAAAATATTAATTACAAATTCTTAATAGATTGTTTAACAGGAAGGTAGATTTCAGAAGCAGCGTAACCATGCACAATTATTTAAGACAGCTCAAGAATCTAAAAATAAAAGCTAAACATGACAAAGCACTATTGTTTCCAGAAAGATGCTATCAAAAGTTCCTCTCCAAGCACTCAGAAGTATAATCTGTTATCAGTGCTAAGCATTAAGATGAACAAATAACAATTCACTAAGGTTTATTTGCTAATCAGCACCAGTGATTTTTGAATATTTTGTATAGATTTATATTATTTTTACCAGTCAACCAGCACTTACAGGCCTATCTATGTAAGATGAATGTTAACTGCAATACATTATTGACTGACATGCCATTAGGTTGCAAAGGCTGAACAATATTTTAAATCTCTATGCAACAATTGTTGTCAGGGCTTTGAAATTTTTTTTTTGAAGTTCAAGCAATTCCCTACAAAAAAATAGATAATTCCATTTGGCCGTAAAAATTCCTTACTCCCATGTGACTCACAACATACAAATATGAGAGATACTATGCGACCTGTAAAGAATCAGCCAAATCATTAATCTTTCCTCATTTTTTTTTTAAATTTCAGATTTACTATAAAATCTCTTCTCCCAGCAACTATGCAAAATAGCGTTAAGGCAGATGTTATTAGAGAGGTAACGTTCGGCAGAAATCGCAGACAACTCTCTTACAACCACAGCAAAACAAACATGACCACACTGTTCACTACATGGCTACAAAGCCAACCAATGACCCCATTCCAGAAACCAATGAATGAACTGCAGAGTGCCTCTGCAGTTGTATTCCCTCTTACGGGTCCAAAAGACTCATAAATGGAGAACACTGAAGAACAGAACACTGAAGTTTAAACACGTTCACCCATAAAACAAGGGAAAAAAACTGTAATAAATCCATACTTCCAGCAGTTTTCTGGCAGTAAGTTACCATGCACATGCAAAATAAAAATAATACAGTTCCAACCCAGATAATACCTTACTTTTAGAGGTATATCAACAAAATGGATACATATGAGAAGTGCAAATATAACTGCTGTGGATACATCTCATCGTGCAATAGGTGTGCTCACATTTTGTATGCCAAAATCCCTTGGTATCATATTTTACTTGCGAGATGACACTTAATTGATAAGATATACCCGCCAATGTGAAATATGTTATTTGGATATCAGTTGCCATACCCTTTTCTGATCTAAGCTCTTCTGTCTCCTTTTTCAGCCTTTCAATATCTGTCAACAGTTCCAAGTTCTTCTTCTCAGATTCTTGCAATTTACTTCAAAAGAATACAAACAAAAAACCTATGTAAATGTTGAGAACCCATGATACAAGTCACTCTTTTTTTGTCCATCTTTTCATGCAATTTGGACTACTGCCCAGTTAAAAATCAATGCCCAGAAAGCTGCATGATGTCATCAAATGCAAAAATAAATTCAGAAACCTGTTTGGACCTGTTTAGTATGGTGTCTTAAAAAAGAACAAGCATTAATTACCCTTGTTTACCCACTAGGTAGGCTCATGTCTCTAATTTATGAGTAACTGTGTGAGTCTGCATCTTGTGCTCAAGGAAAAAAGACCCCGTGTATTTTTAAATTACAAATTAATTTTTTTAATTTGTTAATTCATAGTGCCTGTGATACTAGTAGATTCTGTAGAACTCTTTTTCCTCTCAGTTACTTGACAGTTATTTGTTTCAGTGCTTTTTGATTCGCAGCAGATAGGCAACACTCCTATGCATTTCTACAGCACTTCTCATCCTTGCATATCAAAAAAACACTGGTTCTCCTTTCTTAGGGGATCTACACTACTGCCTATCATCATGTTACCTGGTGTGAAGGTAACATTTCCCATTTAAGGTGGACAGGGCATTTATTCCCCCTTCACAGATAACATACTTGAATCTCAACTCTGTCCAACTGACTTCCCAAAGCTCCAAAACATGTCAGTGTTCCTCAAATATGACAAAGAGAAATTCTTCATTTTGCTTGTATTTGAAATTCTTACATTGCACGCTATCCCTTCTCTACTTGGGGCAGTTTCCATACCTTGTGTTGTCCTTCTACATGCTCAGACACTGCAAGGTTGACAGAATTGCTACTACAAAAATCATTATTGTAGAGAAAACAGTGAGAAGAACAGAATGGGTATGAATCTAAGAGAAGGCTCAGAATTCCCACATTAGCTTGAGTACCTAATTCAACCTACAGCAACTCAGACGACTAGCACTACATCTCTAGCCCGGTTAGATCGTAATTTGTAAATGTAACTACCATCACATCACAGTACAGGACCAACGTTCTTCTCATGGCAAAGTTGCATATACTTTAGTTTAAATCAAATTACAACATATCACAGAAACTGTGCAATTAGTATGTATTTTTTTAAATTCATATTGTTTTTACATTCATACTTTTGCATTTTATCTATAAAACGTCTTTGCTTAATATAGTTAATGTCTTGTAGTAGGGATCAGAACCACTGCTAAAGAAATTCAAGCCTTCTTTTTCAGCAGAACTTAGCTGCAATTGTTAGCAGCAGTGCAAGCTTATTCTTAAACATTCTTTAAACATAGGATTCTCTTGAAGGCACAGAAAAATCTCATGTTCTGTCTTTGATTTCTGTCCAAACAAGCAAAGAAACAACATGTGCCAGCTTTGATAGTGAATGCCTATGAAGAAGACTTGTGCCACTAAATCTGTGTTCGCAGGATTCCAAGAGATTTCCTTAGTACTAGTTCTTAGGCACTCCTGAAGTAGATTGAAAGTAGAGACTTAGAAATGGAATGTCCTGCTGCGGCTAGACAAATACAGCTTCTAAATAGCTTCTTCAGCTATTCACCCTCCTCAAAATATATTTCATAATTAAAGTTTTTTTTTTAAAAAAAAAAAAGATCTGAGGAATGAATAAAAACATTCATAACTTCCCACAAGCACATCTTGTTGCTGTGCAAACCAATATGCAATAATTGCATTTTGTCAGATAAACCAGTACAGCTACTAATACAATGGAAAAGAATATATTCTAAGATAGAAAAACAAACTCTGTTTGCATTTGAATTTTTCATCATGACTAGGAGAGATTCCATTATTAAAGAGAAAGTATCCCCTCAAAGTCTTCAGGATTCCAAATCTTCAAAGGAAGTATTTAACTGCTCACACAATAAATACAGATACAGTCTTTTGTTCACATTTGGATATAAGAAACTGGCATATCATTCATTATCAAATTTTAGCAGACACGATAATTAAAATTATGATTTGATGACACTCTCTGGAAGGTATCAAAGTAAATTTCCATTACAACAATTCAGTCTTACCACTCTGTAGAGATACAGGAAGCTTTGACTTTATTCAACTCATCCTGAATAGCCTGTTTGGCTCGGATTTCAGCATCAAGAGCCGACTGCAGTTCCAACCTTGCAGACATATCTAGCTTTGCAAAGCGGCGCATCTTCCAGGGCATATCCTAGTTAAAAAAACAATAAAAAAAGGGGAGAAGGAAGAGTAAGAGGAGAGAAGGCAGAAAACAAGGAATGTAACTAACTTCAACAATTATGTTTCTCAGTCTATTATGTCTCAGTCTATTTAGTTTCTAGAGTATTCTTATGATTTTTACCCTCCAGTAACAAATAGGCAAGGAGAATGTCTTATGCTGTCACAGTCTCAAAATCAAAGAGACTTTGTGAATTCTAGTTTTGATGTGCCTCAATTCAAATGACAATCAAAGGACAAAGAACATTCAAAGGACATTCACAAGGGAAAGACTTCAAGGTTTCCATGAAGTCAAGTATACATTTCCTTCAACAGACTAATATATGATTATAACATAGCTACTTCAATAATATCAGAGATAAAAATCCCATTATGAAGATACTACTGTTTTAATAAATGATAAACAATAAATTTGGTATTCAGTTATTCAGAAGGGAAGCTCTAAGAAAGTTTAAATTCTGACTAATACTGCCTCTATAGACAGGTTATCATTGGAGCTGAAACAATTATTTATTTTTTAAGAAAAAACAAAAACAACAACAACAAAATCCAATATATGAAATTAGACTCTTACTGTAGCTCTTGCACCCAAACTGGAGTTCCTCAGGGCCTCTAGCTCTTCTGTCATTTTAGAGGCCAAGGCTTGAAGATAACCTCGAGCATCTTTTTCATCACTTACCCTAGACAATTACATTAGAAGAAAAAAATGTTTTAACCAAACAATCTAAAGACAAACAAACAAAATCCTCTTCAATGACATAACAACCAAAACAGAAAAAAGAATACAAAGCTAAAATCATAAAATATAAGGAAACGGGAAAAAAAACAATACACCATAAAGTCTACCATTAATTAATATGAATAACACAATGTTTCAGCAAAGATTTACAGATAGTAGCCAGAAGGCAAGACAGAAAGCACCCACTCGCAACTGCCATGGGCTTGGAAGAAACAGAAGAGGTTTACCATAGCAAAAGCTATGGGCTAAACATCTACAGGTTGTAGTTACTTCTCGGTGTGATTTATTTAAGGATGATGGCTTTAATACAGAGGAGGCAAAGATAACGACCACTTGACACACAACTCCCAACCAACACGAAAAAGTAAACACTTAGGTATGCTTTGGGCTTTATCTTCTTTGTCTCCTGCTTACAATTTAGTTCAAGTAAGAAGGTAAGGGTAAAGAGGAGGCCTAGGGAAAAACAGAACAAAACAAGACAAAAACAAGACAAAACCAAAACAAGGTTCTGTCTTTATTAAAGTCAATAAGAGTTTTAATATGAATGAATCAGTATTCTTCCCAAGCTATACCAAAACTCAATGGAAGCAGCATATCAACTTTTGTTCATTTTGGATGTACCACATTCTCAATTCTGGATATAACACATTTTGACGACCAGGTAAGAAGACCTTGTCTATACAAACCACTCAGAGTATAAAAGTGGGAAAAAGGTGCAAGAATTAGCATAAGATGCTTTGGAAACCAAAGGGGATGCATAGTGAAATGGACGGTAAAAAGAAAATGGAGTTTAAGTAGGAACAGAAAGACTGCAAGGATTTCAAGGTGAGAAGGGAAGTAATTTTTACAAAAATATATGCCAAGTTCAAGAAAATTCTTCAGACTATTAAAAACAGTAAGTATAAATCGTACAATTTAAAGCTGAGATACCATTTTGTTGTCCGCTAGATGGCAACATTCTCTCAATAAGGAGATAGATTGATCAAATGCGAACCCAGGAGTTCTTGGAGTCTTTCGATTTGTTAGAGTTTTGCTGTTGGTTTTCTAGCTTTCAAATAGCTTTTTTTTTTTTCCCTTTTTTTTCCCCCCCCTGGTTTTCAAAGCTTTTAAATATCTGCCATTGTAACACTATGCTTAAAGTCTCCAACTTAATTTCCACCCCCACAATCAATTAAAACAAACAAACCAAAGAACCCCCTGCTTCTCCAAACATTTTCAGCACTTCACTCTGCTCTCAAACCCTTAAGTTTCCCCCTGCCCTCCTGAATTTCTGTTTAATAGCTAATTAACCTCCGATTATTCCTACTTCAAACACAATGCGTGTAACAAATTTTCAGGTTTCCTTCAGTTGAATTTCCTGAGAATTTCTGCTAGTTGTTCAATGTATCATCATACTCCAAATCACTTTCACAATTTGTACATGCTTTCTGACAGCAAGCAGATTTCAAAAGCCAAATAACTACTTCGGGGCTTTTTAATGTTTGATTTTATGCATAAATTTTTTTTCTTCTTTCCTTTTTTATTTTTTAAATGAAATCAGTATTTAGATAAAGTCAACCACACTGCATTTGGTGGAATGATACCTAGCCAACAAGGAGAATATTAACTGAATATTCTGGGTAACAATAGTCACAGCGTCTGTACTAAGCTGATTCTAATGTCCACTAATGTCCGTTATAATAATAATGACCACTCTAATGTCCAGGTAATCTGGGTATGATTTTCCGAATTCTCACGTACATACTCAACATACAGAATTATTAATTTGAGCTAGCCATCTAAGATTCCTTTGCAATTGGTGGAGAGAAAAATCACCTTCTATAGCACTAGTCATGGGATTATCTACCTTATGACTTTTAAAACTAGGTTACATAAATCCCTCCCAGAGAGGGTAGTAAGTTAAGATTCTTGCCAAGAACTCTGGGAATCAATAGCAAGATTTCTGTCAACCTCCTTTCTGTAACAGATCAGAAATACAGTACCATGGCTATTTAAAAGATTCCTTTTTTAGGTGTCTGTGTTAATCTCATATGTAATGAATTTCTTTCCCAACTCCCATAGGAAAATTTAGAGCTGACTATAAAATCTTCAATATTTCTTATTCTTGTCAAAGAATGATGAGTGATTTGGCTAATATGAGTATGTCGATATAACACCTCCCTTAAGGCTGAATGATCTGTGTGGGTCTATTGCTACCACATCAGAATTTGCGATGGAAGTTTGACTGAAGCTTTTCTATTAAGAAACTGGCTGTATTTATGGTGCCTTGGGATATCAGCAAAAACTAAAAGAGGTTTGTACATTTGCCATAAACGAGATGCAAAAGAGGACAGTAAGAATGTATGGAAGGGCTAAGGGGAACATTATAGGCCATTAAAGTTACTTGCATACTATAAAATCTGAAAAAAAATAAATTAGAAAGGCCCAAGAAGTTATGAAGAGAGCAACAATCCTAACCACAAAAAATGTGAACTCAAATGTGTGGCACATTTCCTGAGAGATTTATTAGATGGCAAGGCACTCAACGGAAGCGAATAACTCCTAAGGCTTGTGTTACTTAAAATAGGGCTAGAACAAATCCTTTGAATTATCACTGGGAGATGAGCAAACTTTTTACCAAAACAGTAATTAATTTCATCTACTGCCTCCTATCCTTCATGAACAATGGTACAAAAAGAAAACAGTAGGCAAAAAACATTTTAAGACGTGAAAAGTATGCACCCAAAACACATATTTTAATTTAATACTAAATGAAAACCTGCTAGTTTTGGAGAGGGAGCCTAGAAGTTCCACCCTGCTTTGTTATGTCCAAAGCTAACTGGAAAGCAGCGGGAAAACTTAAGGGAGATGAGGGAAAGAGGGGGATCCTCCCTCTCTCCTCAGCACTGGTGAGGCCACACCTGGAGCACTGTGTCCAGTTCTGGGCTCCCCAGTACAAAAGGGACATGGAGCTACTGGAGCAAGTCCAGAGGAGGGCTACTAAGATGGCAGTACAACTAGGAGACTGCAACATCTGTCATACAAGGAGAGGCTGAGAGAACTAGGCCTGTTTAGCTGGGGGAAGAGAAGACAGAGGGGACCTTATCAACATGTTTAAATATCTGCAGGGAGGGTGTCAAGACAATGGGGCCAGAATCGTCAGTGGAACCCAGCAACAAGACAAGAGGCACCAGGCACAAACTGAAGCACACGAAGTTCCGGCTGAATATGAGAGGGCACTTCTGAGGGTGACAGAGCTCTGGAACAAGCTGCCCAGAGAGGTTGCCTCCTGTTTTGGAGATACTCAAAACCTGCCTGGATGCCATCCTGTGCAACATGCTGTAGGTGACCCCGCCTGGGTCTCCTAGATGAGCTCCAGAGGTCCCTTCCAACCTCAACCATTCTGTGACTCAGTGAAACCATTCTATTTTCATACCAAAGATGCAGACAGAAATTGCATGTTCTTCCAAGGAAAACAGACCTGTGACTGATTAAATATGTTCTTTTTTTTTTTTTTTAATTAGACTTCTTTCTTTTTAAAACATTTACCATTATAATGGATGTTTAAAATTATTCATATAGCACCCCAAGTTCCACAGCAAAAAATCCCCAGATAAGGACCTATATTGGTACACAGTGCTGCATTCTAAGGCTAGCAGATGGACATTAACAGATTATCTGAGTAACACATGGGAGACCTAAACACAGTAAGAAATATATGTGAGCAACTATATGGCCTCACAACGCTGAAAAAAATATATGCAGAGAGAAATATGAAGGGAAAATTGAGATATGTACAGTAATTAAAAACTGGAACCAAATCAGAATTTTTAATCTCCTTAATGTTTGCCCATACTATTTTTTTCCTTTTTAAACCTCTTTCCCCTCCCCCAAATGATGTCTGATACATGCAAGATGCCTTATCACATATCTAAGCCAATTCAGCAGTGTATCTTCAAATATTAAACTCTCTCATAAATTGGAGAAGGGACTTTCTTAATAGGCAGTTGGTACATTTTTACATCGTGTCAAGTAAAATAATCCACATTTAATGCTGACTTGTCTTCTTCCACAACTCTAAACTTTTATGAATGCTTTCACATGTAAATCTGAGAAAAAGATTTACAGACAAGCATTTTTTAAAAAACAATATGCAATGCAAAATAACAAACTTGTGTCTCTTCTTACCTTGATTTTTTTCTAAAGAAAATATTTCTGATATCCATTAAAACTAACTATCCATTAAAACAGCTTTAGTAAATATATGTATTTTTACTTCTCTGATGCAGACAGTCTACTAAGAGTTGTGTGAGACGTGGTTTAAAAGGAATATGCACAACTGGACCCTTAAATTTTTTTTTTTAACCTCTGCAATGAATTCAATGTCTTGAGATGTTATTAACTTCTTAACACAGACTGGAGGTACATAATTTTATGTAACAAGAAGTTTTACACACTTCCAGAAACCCAGAGAACAACCTTCCTTCTGGTTATGTATCACATGGTTGTATTCAGAAGCCAAACTTTCTCTGTATTTAGACAACAAAATTATATTGACCATATAACAACTAACAAACTAGTTTTCATTAAAACAAGTATTTCCCATTTTTGCTTTGACATGTCAAGTTAGATATTTAGTTGAGACAGATAAAATGCGAAAAAAAAAATAGTAAACCAAAAAAAGACTATGTGATGAAGTCTTCAGAGAGGTGATTGATCTTTACAAAAAATTTCTGGACACAAACTGTTCTCGTAGGTGCTAAACACTAGACGGAGCCATAAAAAGGAGGGGGAAGGAAAACATGAATGGAAGGGAAAAATGAAAGCTGTCTAGAAAAAGCAATCTTTTCCTTTTGATAGTTTCAACTTGCTATTTTTCCCTTCATTTATTAGAACTGAAGACAGAAGACATTATAAACATAACATCATTATTTAACAGATGTATTATAAAAAACACCACTTGACTGGCATTGGGATAGTCTCAAACCTTCTGCCTTACTGCCTTGTAAAAAATCACATAAAAGTTGTACTATATTTGTTTCATTCTGCCACATGCCAAGCAGATGAAGGAAATTAATGCTGAGACACAAATACTCTCAAGTCACTGCTTTTCCCAGGCTTGTTCCTCCTTGGAGGCGTGAGCTCAGCAGCACATGATTCCTTTCAGCATTCTTCCAAAGCCACAAGCCACACCCAATGGCTATGATTCTTTTGCACTTAAACAGTTGTGTTTGCAAAGACACTTTCGCTCTTAAGGAGGAACGCAATTTTCCAGATACAGATATTATTAAAATCTCATGCAAAAAATACAGCAGAATCCTGCCTGGATGGTGTGCAAATTTCACTTAAGCACTTGCGAATCCCAAAACTCATCAATAGCCCTACCACATACTGAGTACTCACCACTGGATGATCTCAGTAATTTGGGCCTCCCAGTGGGCCACAGACTCCTTTTTATCAGCTAGGTCTCTCATCTCTTCTTCCAGCTGCCGGTTATTCATACTCAGCCTCTCGAACATGGTGGTGAGCTGAATGAGAAATTCAGGAACTTGTTAAATGTATAAGCGACTGTGACTCCATCACATTACAAACTCAGAGCCATGTGTTCCCCTCTCCCATTTCATACGTCTGCTTTAAAAATATTTAATACCCATTACAATGAACACCATGCAACAATAAAAGCCAGAATCGTTTCTCTTGTATGACCTCAACTGTAATGAAAGGTCTGTTTAAGAACTGAAACTTCATTTTTGCTCTAACAAACACATTAGTTTCTAGAGAATTACTCTCCAAAAATCCATACAACTCTTAGATGGTTTCTGTTCTGCACCATATAGATGTGCAATACTCTCTGTATGAAAAAGAAGAAAATGAAAAAGCCAAATAAGGGCACAAAAATAGTTACGGCTGAAATAAAGCTGCTCTCTCTCTTGTTTAGTAACCATGGAGAATGAGAGGCTTAACAGATACAACCACAAGTCAGTCCTGAGGTTCTCGAGGTATTTTACATTCCTTTATTTTTCATTTCACTCACTTGCAGACATGGAAATTGAAATGAAATGCAAACCTCTACGTACAAAATGGAATACCTAGCTATTAACCTTACTCACATTTACACAGCTGTCATTCATACATGCATCTTCTGCAAGACAAAAGCCACAGCTAATCTGATTGGGTATGGGGAACTAAACCTTCATTATGCTAAATAATTATTCACAAAATCAAACTGGAACCAGACATCAGATTGACTTTATAGAAAGGCCTGCTGAGGAGAATGAATCTCACTAAAAGGTTTCTTTTAGCGCTGAAATATAGTAACAAAAATCATGAAAAAGTAACATTTTTTAATCTATGCTGCTCTCTTATACTCCTAATATTACTCTGCTGTATATTTACCATTCAATGGGCTTATGATTTAAATACGCCAGTTTTTTAAATGTCACTTTACAAGACAAATACAAAGCTAACCAAATTTAAAGAAAAAAAGAACATGCAAAAAGACTATCAAAATGACTCTTGCTGTTCTTCGACTAGACCTACATATAGGCATATGTGTTACACTGCTTATACTGGTATTAAAATACACTTTAATTTGAACACTGACAGCCAAACATCCTTACTTTGAAGAACACTGTACTTTCATCATATTTTTAGATTTTTTTTTGCATTAAAGAAAGAACAGACAAGTTTAGCAAGACTTGACTCATCCACAACGAACTTGAAAAACCTCTCAAAATGAACAACATAGGTAACCAAAATGTATGAAACATAAATATTTATATATGAAACATAAATATTCCTTGCTCAATAGTCTTCAATTAAATTGTCTTATCATTTGTATTTTTTTTAATATCTCAAAGTAACACAATCTCAGCAAGCAGGAGAGGCCCTGTTATTTCACACTAATTGACATGCAAATATACTCTCTGTAATCACATCATTAACTATATATTTTTATATTTGGGTTACACAAGCAAGTAATCACTTTGTTGGGGGGGGGGATTAAGATATTGTCTAAAATTAAATCTTAGCTAATTGCAAAACCACGTAACTCAATTCCTACCCAAATACACCTATATGTCCATATATAAAAGTATATAACCACACATTCTCAAATTCAGACGCATGTAGATACTCTCTATTCAAATCAAGTATTAATCACAACTTTTGGTGTAATAGTAATTTCTGCTAAGAGTTATTAATAATCAATACAGCTTTACATTGACAGATTTGTACACAGCACACATTAGTTGTAAACTCAGGACACAACTATTCAGCACTTACTTTATCAAGTTCATTTGAAAGTTTTTTGTTTTCCTCTGTTAGAAGAATCTTTTCTCTTTCATACTTCTGTTTGAACTCTGTTTCAAATTCCTCTCTTTCACTTTGGCTAAGAAGTAAAACAAACTAGAATTAGAAAGATTCCTTTCTTAAATTCATCATACTCTACTTACAAACATACATACAGATCAATGCACACTGTAGCTGAAAGGAAACTATTACAAAGATAATACCTGATCCTATTAAAGCTAAGACCATAACGTGTTACACTACCATTTTAGGGCTATAAGACAGTGTTTAATTTTATCATCAGAGAGTTATCTTTCCTTCAGTACAGTATTAACAGAGCTCCACTGAGCTATCATTTATCAATCCTCTTGCACATATTTTAATATTTAATGACTCTCTCAAACACGGAGCAGCTGTAATTCAGCGGACTGAAGTCTGTGTCAATATTCTGAGACATTCAGGGTAAATTCTCTGAAAACTCACAGAACTGTTATTTTAATTTACAGATCTCCACAGTTCCAGGTTTCACACAGAATGACATGCAAAAACAACTGCATATGAAAACAGAACATACAGAACTTAAATTAGGGGAGTTGGGGCTGAGTCACTGATGAGGAAAATTTACATGGGCAGTAAGCTTCAAACAATATAGCACAGCCTGATGTCACATATGAAGAGCTAATTCAGCTACTATATATTTACTATCAACATGAAGTGAACAGATAACTTTTACATTCCTAATATGACATGATTCTAGTCTAGATTAGGACCATTCTTTTGGAAAAACATTTTCAAATAGCTGTTGCCCCCAGCCCTTCCTTTCTCTTGTGGGTGTCATTCAGTAGAGAAGAACCCCTGATTAATTCTGTTCAACTTCGATTTTGCACAATGAACACAAGAACCTAAAATTAAATAAAACTGCTTGGCGAAAAAACACTGTAGTTTCCTTAAAGAGGTGTACTGCAATGTTGTAGACATGTAACTCCCATCTCAAATCCGTTCTTTTGAGACTTGCTACATTTGTGAAGTTTCAGGAGGATGACGTTGTAGCATCTTGTATTCACTGTGACTGATAATGAGTACAATCATCAGTAGGTTAATGGAACTGTACTATAAATGCCACGGCTAGAGAAAATATCCGTCCAATAAACATCCCTGTCCAACATTAAAAGGTTTGAAAAAGTGCTCAGTAAAAAAAGGTTAACACTGTAAAAATAAAGTCCAGTGGAAACTTTGTCTTGAATATTGCAATTGCTTTTCTATCCAGAAAAGCAATCAGAATTTTATGTTGTGGAATAAAGAAATTACAACCTCACCAATTTTCCTGAGATGTAGAACTAGCACAAGTCTGGCAAACTGCAAGAACACCCTTAAATGCAGAGAGGCATCAGTGGTTACAGTGAACCCAGTTAAGAGAACTTCTGGTTTGAATTTCCTATTCCTAATTTGAAATTCATTTAGTGCTTCAACCACTCTTTGAAATCCAGTACAACATGTTAGACTCATGGTGAAATCCTATGTTGCTAGGCATCCTTTGAAACATAAGCACATCCTAGCAAAGTAAAATAGTATCATTACTGTTTAAACACTAAGTTTGAAATTCACCACCACTTCTTTTCTATATCAATAGATTCCCTGCATATGATGAGCAGTCTAGGAAAAAGGCAGGAAAAGATTAAAGCATTGGCTGTCAGGGGAATTAACAAGTCTTGCTTCTTTTTGCAAGGCAGAGATTCAAAACTAATTTCTCAGACAGCAGACCAAACTAATTTTTAATTAATTTTAGTTCTTTTATTTAGCTTTTTCATATTTATGTTTTTGTTTAGCATTTTTTGTTCTGTATTTGTATACAACTTGTTCTTTTACGGCTCTGAGGCTCAAAGCAGTCAAAAATGATGGTGGATTACAGAAAGGAGCCCAACATATTGGGAATTTTCTGTATTTTGAATTCTTAATTCAGCTGATTGTCACTAATCCAGAAAGTCAGATTGCTACAGCATAATACACAAAGATGATAAATTTTAAACAGATGAGAATGTGGATATAATCTTTCATACCAAAATATCAACTAAGCAAACCACAGAACTATGCCAGACTACATATGCATACCTTGGACAGCCAAGAACATCAAAATAACACATTTGCTATGAAGCTGGGCATCCTCCTCTCCCATCAAGCTTTTTCTCTCATCTAAAATTTAGCTATGTAACCACTCTTGAAGTTTAAGAAATCATACGTGATACAGATTTCTTTTTATTAGTAAAAAAAAATAAATAAATAAATCACAAACCACATGCAAACAATGTGAAATACAGCTTTATGGCATCACTTTGTCACTCCAGCTCTTTACAGGACAACGAGCTGTACAAAGTGGAGAAATATTTTACCTTACTGCTTTGAAACCAAGTAAACCAGACTTGAAACAAACAGCAGCCCTCAGGGCTTCTTCATATAACAGATTTTAAAAAGAAAACTTTGTTTTATAAAACTCTCTTCTTTATAAGTGTATCATTAATTGACAGGCTAAAAAGAAATTCTGCAAACGTGATTTATTTTTCACTTTAGGTTTCCTGCACCTTCTTCCAAAATATTTCATAATGGCAATTCTAAAAAAAGGAATGTTGTACAGCAGATCACTGGCCTGATGCTGTGTCCCTACATTTCCAATTTTAGTAGCACGCACTTTATCAGAATTTTAGCAAAGGGTACAAAGGGGTAGTTACTCTCACTTGAACACTCGTGTTGTTGAAATAACAAATAGCTTAAAGTTGAAGGAAACAAACAAAAATTCCATTTTTTTTAAATAAAAAAATCACCAGCACGTAAGTTAAAAAAGGTTCACACAGAGAATTGATTTTGACCAAGCTCTTCTTGACCCTTGCTTAGAATAACACACGTAATTTACTCTACGCTATATCCCTTGTAAAGCAATACAACCATATCCTTTTAATCTGCACTAAAGGTTATTTTTAGACTACTAAATACACTTCGACCCCACGGCCACTCCAAGCTTATGGTTTAAATAATTCTACTTATTTCACCATAAAGCTTCCAGGTGCTTCCTTTTCAACACTTACACTGAACACCTCTGTATTGGTAAACTCACAAAAAGCTTTGTTTTTCTGGTTAGAAGAGCTAAAAAGAATACATGCAAGGGGAAACAAAAAACATCAGTGTTCTCCTGAGAAAAAAAAATCCAAACACGAATCAAGTAGCAATTCTTCCACTCAATATTCAAGCTTCCCTTCTAAATTCCAGAACTACTACAGATATCAATCTGTAGCATACCTCGAACAGTGAACTTTTGCGTTTCCGTGAAGTCCTAATATTTGCAATGAGATTCTGCCTATCTGTGTCACAGAACACAGTTCTTCAGCTTCAACTTCAAAGACAAATTCTTCAAGCCTTCATTAATCACTCATTATGTACTTGGACAATCAACTTGGTATCATGCTTAAGCCCTTCCCACTGAGAGTCAAATGTCAGATTCTGGTTATGTGCTCTGCTCATGTTTTACAATTTTTCCTTATACCAACATCTGAAATACATGGTTACATCAGCATTCATTTCAGATTTTGATCCAGTTCATTTTTTATTTACAAAGAGAAGCTAGATGAAAGAAGGTTTATGAAAAGCTAGAATGAAGCAGATTGGCATTGTTAGGCCATCTGTCATTTCACTAGATGGACATCTAGTTATAACCTCCGCAGCTGTACATAAGAATGGTTCTGATAAAACTTCAAGAAGTTTTTGAACCAGTTGGAGTTTGGAGGCTTGATCTTTAAGAACAGTTTAGCCTGAAGAAAGTACTAATGATTTTTTCTTGATTATTCCTCCTTTTGAGACATTAATGAACTGACATGTCATTAAAGAGTATCATACTATCACCTTTATTTATTACAAGACAGCGTAGCCTTCTGTGTATTTATAACTCATAGGTCAGCAAAACGGTTAAGTTGTGATACAAAGAAAACATGCTGCTGATGCAAGTTTTACCTCTCAACCTAAAACAAAGCAGGAAACTGCTGTATTAATATCTCCAGTCTACAAGTAACAGCTATACTCCATGAAGAAACAGCCCATGCACTGCATTCTAGGATATATGGTCTACTTTCCAATGGTAACAGTTTACCAGAAAAACAGTGTTTTCTAACTCTATTTGCATAAGCTTTTTTGAAAACCTCTTTTATTTACTACTTATATTCAAGGCTTGGCAATATATATATATATATTTACATTTATATGTATATATGGCAATATATATTGGCTAAGCTTTCGGTAGGAACCTCTCATTCGTGATTTTTCTAATATCCCATCTTACTGCAGCAGCAAAAAGAAGCATCCACTTTTTTATCTATAAAACACTCTGAATTTTTATGAATGAAATTGATGAACACATTCAAGCTATGACTATTACTATCTTCAATACTACACTGTCCAATGGAAAAACTCATTTTTATTGATGAATGCCTCAAGAAACATTGTCAAGGCTAGTTATGGGTTTCACCATGGGAGACAAAAAAGCAATTCACTGACAAATTACCGTGTCAAAAGAGATGAAGCGGCTTATGCCTACAGTAGTCTGATGACTGATGTTAACGCTGGATAGAACCCAGCGTGGATTAGCCATAGTCCACATTAACTGACTGTTCCTGTGCTGGCAGAAATGTAAGCAATAGTTGATTTCTAACACATTAGCTTTGCATCAAAGGAAGAAAAGAGGAAACAGGAAAAAACGTCAAGAAAATATTTTAAATTGCAACATAAATATCAGAGGTCAATTTACACTGAGCTGCTATTCTGCAGCTAAAGCTACATACCTGGGAACCATCAAACACTGCCAGAATTCTGGTGCAAAAATAACTGTTTCAATACAGGGTTGTGGATTTTTTTAATTATTTTTGTTTGTAAAGGTGACTTTACTTTCAATTGCGGCATTTGCTCAGCCAAAATCCACCTGTCTGCACTACAATTAATGAATTCACAGTGTGTCTGGAAACATACCATGAGTCTTAAAAATACATATTCAGCTTAAAGATAAGTTCCATAAAATACTCACTTTTCTCTTCTGGTTTTCTCTAACTTGTCTTTCAAAATCATGATCTCCTTCTTGAGGGCAAGCTGCTGGCTCTCTGCATCCCGTAATTCTTTCTTCAGACTTTTTATCTCATTAGCATGCATTATTTCACGTTTAGATAGTTCTTCTTCATAGAAAACACTTTTCTTTTCCAGGTCTGCCTTTAATTTAGTGATCTCTTGCTGGTATTCTATATAGCTTACAGCAGGTGAGCGACCAACCTGTTTTTGCTAAAACAAACAGCTCCAAGTTAGCATTCCAGAATGCTGAAAGCGATGTTCAGCAGCAACTCAATATTCTTAAGTCTATGTTTAGAAAACATCAGATTACAGACTTCAGGTAAAAACATAAATCTAATTTTTTTTCTGAAAATTTGTTAATCACAAATCTGAATTGTACTTTTATCATTTTGTGATTTAAATGCAGTGATAGTTTTCACAATATTGAAAAATTGATCATCATTTTAAACACCTCATGCTGCATTCTGACTCCCCTTACATGCAGTCAGAAAATGACCAGAGAATTAAAAGACTTTCACGCTCCCACTCATACAGTTGACAGCATGACTTTGGACTATGATATACAGTCAATATACTTCAAAGCTCAAATAATTTGTGGAAAAACTATATAAAGGCAAGCAGAAGCTAAACTTAAGGCTAAATTCTAGTTACAGAAAGATTATATGGATACCATCAGTGAGGAAAAACTGACCTATTTTACTTAAACTGACCACTTACATCATCATAGTGGATTAATAGGAAAAACAAGCTTTAAACAGCAAGAGTAATTACTTTTCACAGCTACAGCTGCATAGCTGCATCAAATGCTGCACTCACTAAAGACAATGTCCTGCCAAAACAAAAATGATGATCAAAATCAGGCTCCAACTGAGACAGCAGCATGATACCTGCACTGAAAGCCAAGTATGGAAATAGGTTTTAATGTAAATACATGAATAACCTGGTTAGATTTTTCTTCCTATTTTTAATATGGAATTAAAGGTAGTCTAAGTAAGTAAAGAAAATTACTTAATAAAAAGACTGTGCTTCAAAAAAGTACAGATAACTGAAAAACCTACTTCCTTAGGGCAACGCACCTTTAGGAGGATCTAACAGATCTAAGATATTTTCTTAATATCTCTATTTTTACCATAGATAACCAAGGTTTTGCATAGTTTCTTTAGCTCATGTATGAACAGGCTTTAAGAGCTAAATGTCACTGTAGAACATTCTGATGATCTGAGTTACTACCATGATGTATTCTGTGAGAAAACTGAGCCTTGCTGTTCATGTCAGCATTACAGTGTAAAACCCCCTAAATGTACAAGCCAGATACATGCTGCTATCTCATCGTTTTCTGTAACTCTATCTCACACACCAAAAAAAAAAAGGAGTAAAATCCTGCTGTTAGGATGCAGAACTGTAGATCAGAGGGAAAAAGTGCCATACTAAGTAGAGATTGTTTTGGGAGGGAAGGGGGAAAGGAAGAATTTCCCTTCATGCACAGGTAGTTAATTACTTAACTTGTTCATTACCGCCCAACATGATGAATTGCCTACACATATACTGCAGTGGATCATGTGAAAAACTTCTTTGCAACACCATGATTTTAATGTTTTTTTCATGTTTTATTTCACAACTGAAAGATACCATTAAGATCATAAAACAGATGCTGCAGTGCTGCAGTAGAAGAGAGAGCTGGATGGTATTGTACAGTGGCTTACAGAACTAGAATAATAAACAGAAAACATGTTTTGAACTTTAGTAAGCACAAATTCCAAATATATGTTTTCATTCATGCCTGTTATATGTGAACATATGGTGCAACTGAGACAATTTCTCACAGCATTCTCCTGAAGAAGCTGGCTGCTCAAAGCTTGGATGGGTATACACTTCGTTGGATTAAAACTGGCTGAGTAGCCAGGCCCAAATTGTGGTAAATGGAGTTAAATCCAGTTGGAATTCGGTCACAAGTGAGCCCCAGAGCTCAGTACTGGGGCCAGTTTGTCTTCAATATCTTTATCAATGATCTGGATGAGTGCAAAAAAAAAAATTTGCAGATGACACCAAGTTAGGAGCGAGTGTCAATCTGCTCAAGGGCAGGAGGGCTCTGCAGAGGAATCAGGATACACTGGACCAGTGGGCCGAGGCCAACTTATCAGCACTAGGGTAAAGGTTGGACTAGATGATATTAGAGGTCTTTTCCAACATGAGTGATTCTATGATTCCATAATGAATCTCATGGCACATAGATAGATAGATGCCAGAGCTCAGTGCAGGAATTCGTCTCTCTCCCTCTCTCATCGACACACAAACAAAAAAAAAAGCCCCAAACAGCAGCTCTTTCATTAGACAGTTATGAAGTTGAATAGTCCAAACTGACAGCAGTATTGTAAGTATTACTATATGAATTGACAGGTATATCACATACTACAGATACTGTAATTGCAACATAACAGATATCAAGTTTTGCATTTGTAGAATAAAGAAGAGTAATCATTAAATACTGCAATAATGCAGCCATATAATTTACCACCAAAATCATCCAGTCAGCCCAAAACAGACTTTCCTAACACACCTTTGCTATATGTGTAATTAGTCCTCTTCAGTCTGGAAACAGCCTGAAGGAGTATGCTTATTTTGAAATTCTAGCGTATGAACATACTTATAATATCTCATAACAGAAAGAAGATAATGTGTTGGTGGTATTTCTTGCATTAAAGGACTGCAACTTACGTCTACGCAATCCAAACCTCCATCTGCATTGTTGAATCTATACCTAGTGTAGGCCTCTGAAGGGCTACAGCCAGCAGAAAAGAAACATAAAGCACTGTGATCTGGGCAGAATTTGGGCTGTATGAGTATATAACCAAAGGTTTATAACTAAGTTTACTGAAGTAAACAGGGAGTATAAGATCTACTACTACATCTATGAAATGCCATAAAAAATATTAATAAACATGTCCATCCACAGGCGAAGGACAGAGATTTGTAGATATTATATTTGTAGGTGTTATTTGTAGATTTATACGTATTACATTATTATATCTGATGAAAATCAAGGTCCTCCTCTTCTATTGTTATATATTGCTCTGTTTTTCAATGTTAATGCAAGCTTTATTAGAAACAGTGATTTATTACAAATGGTAACTGGCTTCTTTTGCTTTCCTCCTCCAACATGTTGTCTGAAGTCATTAACTTATCACACACTACAATTACCTTAACCTCCTTAAAGGAGGCTACAGCAAGGTAGGGATTGGTCTCTTCTCCCCAGCACTAAGTGGTAAAACAAGCAGAAATGGCCTTAAACTGCACCAGGGGAGGTTTAGATTGGATATTAGAAAATACTTCTTCACTGAAAGGATTCTGAAGTATTGGAACAGGCTGCCCAGGGAAGTAGTTGAGTCACCATCCCTGGAAGTCTTCAAAAAATGTGTAGATGTAGTGCTTAGTGACATGGTTTAATGGTGGACTTGGCAGTGCTAGGTTAAAGATTGGACCAGATGATCTTAAGAGGTCTTTTCCAACCTGAATGATTCTCTGGTTCTATAACTTCTTAGCTTATTCATGCTTTCACTACTCTTACCACTCCTATATCCAGTTAGAGTTCACTGTGAAGAAATGCCTTACTCGGTCACACCAGTATTTTCCCTAAAGCAGTGGCTATTTCAGGACAGCAAACAAGTGTGCCTTCTTATGAGGTGCATTCCCCTTGTTATACAACAGCTGTTGGACTAAAGATATTAGAGGGTACCTCTCTGCATAGTCTCAGGGGTCCTGGTGTTCATCAGTTTGAATAATCTCTTTATGAATCTGCCTATACTGTCACAACCACAGCCTCTTGTGGCAACAAGGCCCACAAGTTCAATCCCCATTGTGAAGAGAAGTACTATTTAAAATCCATGTCCTGTTTATCAAGTGCCCCCACTCATAGTACTGTAGGATTTCACAAACAGCCATTGCCATCCACCCTATCCACCACCTTCATGATTTCATAAATCTTAAACATAATTTCTTCTCAGCTTCCTCCTGTCCAAATTTAGTGTCACATCCTTTTTTGATACTACTTTAGAGGCAGGTGCCTCTCATTTGATCATTTTAGTCGCCCATCTTTGTGACTTCTCTAAGTTCACTACATCCTTCTTGAAAAGAGACTAAACTATGCATAGCACAGATCATGCACGTGCGGTTAAGTTTTACACAGCAGCAAATAATTCTCAGATTTTTGTCAGGAACTTTCCTGATGACATCCCTTATTATTTTTTTTTTTGTCTTCTTCTGCTACTGCTGCACACTGAGCCAATGACTCCAGAAAGCTGCCAGGAATGACTCCAAGAGCTCCTTCTTGAGTTGTATCTGTCAGTCCCAAATCAGTAGTGCGTATGACAAGGTTAGATTATTCTTCCACTAATAACCATACATTTTAGCTACAATGAAGCTCCTCTGACACCCTTTTACACAGTAATTTTCTTGAGATCCTTCTGGATTCTCTTGTTATCTCTGTGGTGTTTGCCTGCTTTAAAGAGCCCTGTACCATTCATGAACTCCAAGATTTCACTTCACATGTCCTTCTCTTGGATAATGATGAAGACATTGATAAAAATGGCTCCAGCATTAATACGTGGGAATCTTCTCTGTTCTGAGAATTCCTGTGAAAAGGTGTACATCTTGGCTAGCAGTTCTGCCATTTCTCATCCAAGTTAGGTGAGGCCCCTGCTCCTGGTGACCTCATATCTTATTCACCTGCCAGCTCTAATGCTTCCTGCACATCATCCTCAGACTAACTCAGCTCTTCTGACATACTTGCTACAAAGAGCGCACTCTCTGTGACAATCTCCACTGTTTCAGCAGTGAAGTCTGACAAGCGAAAATTTTGTTGAACATTTCTCCACAGCCCTATCAACTCAGAGATTACTTCTTTCATTCCTGCCAGAAAGCAGCTCCTTGAGTTTTCTAAGGTGGCTTCCTGCTTTTGATTTAAAGGACTTCCCACAATCAGTCTGAGCATCCTTTGCAAAGTATTCTCTACACCATCCTTCTTTAATTGTCAAATTCCTGTACATTTAACCTGCCATCATTTATGGGCTTTTCTGTTCTCATTTATAGACACTTTCCTTTTCTCTTTGTTTTTAAATACTAACCTTTCCTCTATTATAGCCTCCTAACTAAAAGCTGTACAGAGCTTTTAGTGAATGGAAAATGCCACATCACAACTTTCCATGACCCAAAGCATACACACTGTATTGTGAAATGTTAGTAAGAAAGCTACAATTCCACTTGCCTATTCTGATAAAGCTGACTTGTTGTTATTAATCAGCTTACCATTTAATCTCAGTAAATCTCCAATAAATTCCTCTCGCCTCCTAAAACGTTATACAAACTCTTTGCTGATGGTGAAGATTCATGAAAGCAGAACAAACGTCTTAATTTTCAGATAAGAATCTGAATTCACAGCCTCGGAAGCTTTATAAATCCAGATTTCATGAGGAATGAATTTCTTTATTTTCATTTAAGGAAGGAAGGCAAAATAAAAGAATGTGTGTTAAAGAAAAAACAAACCAAAACAAAAAAACTTCTGTGTAGTGACTTGATGTTGACAAATATCCCAGAAAATTCTAACGACAAAACTGTTATTCATGTGAATTAAGACCAGAATAGACCTAACCTGACATTTTGCACAAAATGTTTAGAATTATCCTACTGGACAAAACACTGGGAACAGCATTTTGCTGTAAATGAACAAAAGTCTGTAAGGAGAAACCAAAAAACCTCATTCCATTTTTGAGAATGAGGTTTTTGTGTTCTTTGGAGCACCATACACAAAGCTAAGGCATAGAATAAAATAACGGTTAATATTCTTGGCTTACTTAAATTTCTGTTTCTGAAAACACAAAACCATGTGTGAACAATCTAATCAAAATAAATACAACACTAAATACACTAAAACTTTTCCTTTATAGTTACATCAGTTGAGTCCTACTGTGGAGAAACCCATCTTTCTTTTCATTTACAATACAGTACATAAAACACCTATACAGAAACCCACACAGGCTGCAAGTTTATCTTCAAATAGTCAGCTACCCTCCACTAAAAATGCTTTTACCAGGTAAACAAAGTAATAATGGAAGCAATTTGGTAAAAAATCAAGTATTGAGGAATACTTCAGTTGGCTGTGAACACACTGGTCTGAAAACTGCAATAGGCAAATATTCATTTTCCTGACAACAATGTGATTCATGCTAGCATTAGTATTCAGCATCAACTGGAGTGTCAAACAATATCTTTTTGTTTTACAACTGAAAACAATCAAACAGATCCAGTACCAGTTGACTAGCAAGTCTGCAGGTGCTAATATCTGAACACACTAACCTTTAGCCCTTCTACTTCACTTTCCAACTCTTTAGAGTACTGCTCACTCTTCTCTCGCAATTTCCTGTCTTTGGATGCTTCAGCAGCTGCAGCTTCAGCTTGGACTTCCAGCTACAAAAATACATAATTTTTAATAGGCAGAATTCTTACATTTTATCAAAACCTATTGATGATTTTCAATAAGAAAGACAAATTTTCAGCACTAACCTGGACACTTCAAATTCTTAGAAAATAAAATTGGTACTGTTTGAAATAACAAAGACGTAAAGATTTACAGATAACATTCAAAAAATACATTTTTTGGAAAACCTTACATAAAACTACAATTTCATAGATTCTAAACAGTCTTCTCACTACTTACTTCTTTTTTAAGTCTCTCTGTTCTGCGTAACTCTTGCCTTAAACTTTCTACTTTTTGCATCACCACTTCCATTTCTTCCTCCTTATCTCGGAGCTGGCGGGCAAGCTTTTGTTTTTGAGAGTGCAAGTCTGTCAGCCGCTCGTTCATCTCTGAGAACTCCTGCATTGCCAATTTCCGCTGGCTGTGTGCATCTTTCAACTCTTTGGCTTGGGATTTTAATCTGTCACTAGACTCTGCCAGTTCCTACAGTTTAAAAAAAGAATTAAGTAATAAACCTAGAAAGCTGCAAGGCCAATTCTCTGGATGTGCATCTAAAACCTTCTCCAGAGCGAACAGAAACTACACACTCATTTCTTCTGATAAATGCATCTACAATACAGATTGTATGCTTCTATAAATACGGTAAGAGGCCAGGTTTTACTGCTGAAGTCAGTTAAACTGCATAAAGTGTGAATTTGCTTTTCAATACAAAGGCTTTCAAGCACTCACATTAAAACATAAAAATACCTTGCTATCTTAAAAAATGTCATTGGCATAGTTTTTCATGAACTACGTAAATTAATAAAAATAATAGCATTCATCTCAATTTTTAAAAAAGGCTTCTGCATTAACTAAATGGAGAACTCTGGTCTATGAAAATTTCTACTTTAAAAGCTTCTAAAAACTGACCTACCCATGGCAACAATCATTTCCACACACTATACCATAATATAAATTTTACAGAATGTTTCAGGCAACAAAACACTGTGTTTAACAATAATATATGATAATTATTCTTTTACAAGAACCCACATAAAAACACAGCCAGTGCTGTGATACCCCTAGAGTGAAAAACCTTCACAAAGCTTGCTGTTGTCTTAGATCTGTTTTATTACACTATGAATGAAAGATCACAACAGTTAATATGGTTTAATGATGTTCAGCCAAATTAGAGAAGAACAAAGAAGCATGGAAAAGTAAGTCTAAGGATAAAGTGGCAGGAAGAATTAATATTTGGCACTGTTGACATTATACAAATTTAAAAGCATTTCCTGAGGTTTTTTAAAGATGTCCAAATCACTACGGGTTGTTTTAGAATAGAGATAGTCCTTCTTAGATAAACTGGCAGTTCTCAAGGTTTTAGAAACCTTATGAGTTAAAAGAAAAAGTGTTAAATACAGATGGCAGGTAAACATTGAACGTGGACTCTACAATACTGTGCTAATACAAATCACGATGAGAAGCAAACTGATGTATTTTGCACCGAATTGTATTTTCAAATTGATTTAATCATGACGGCAAAGTAGCCACAGAAGTCAGTATGTTATTAAATAAGAAAATGAGGAATTAGGGAGATAGAGAAAACTAAAATCAGAAAAATAATTTTTCAGTCTTCATATTTGGGTAATTTTTCACATCTCTCTTCTTGGAACATTTCCATGCCACATCCCTAACAGTAAATTCTGAACATTTTTTCCCTGCTACAGTCTCACCCTTATTTCAGATTAAAATAGTTGTCTGAAATAGTTCTTCTCTTCTCCATCTTCTAATCACTCTAATTATCATCTTAATCTGAGACTATAAAACCTTCTTTGCAACCATTCTGCAATTTGGATCATAGAGTAGTTTACTATCTGGAATTACTCACTTAGGACCACCCAGCAATCCTACATACAATGCTTTAAATACTGTCCTTGTCTTAAAAAAAGTCAGAAAGCAAAGTAGGTCACATTAAACATTTGTTACCTACTCATTAATTTTACACTCAAAGGTTATTTTAAGCAAAATTAAAAAGTAAAAATAGTCTTTAGGATTTAGAATAGTCACTGACAAAACACTTTTACCTTATTAAGATCTTCCCTCTCTTGCTTCAGTGTTCTGACTTGTTTCTCAAAAGCCTTTATTTGTCTGGAAGCATCATCCAACTCCCGCCTTGCAGTGCTGGCCTCTTCAAGTTGCTGTTCTAGCTGATCAGAATCTAGAAAAAGCAGCATATTTCTAAATATGTTAAGGGAAAGTTATTCTAGAATAGCATACTCTAGCTGTTTGAAGCCTCTTCAGTATTTATTTTGGTTTCAAATTAACACAAACTAATGCAATTCTTACCTGGCTTTATAATAGGGATTAGGTGGTTTCAACTACCATATTTGCTTTTAACAGAAGATAGGTCACAGCTTGATGCAACACAACGTAGAAAATGACAGCTTGTCTTTTCACATTGTAATAATCACACCCTACACATAATTCTGTACTGCACGCCATAACATGTCCTATACATTTGACTTGTGCACACCATAGAATCATAGAAACACAAGGCTGGAAAGGACCTACAAGATCATCTAGTCCAACTGTCCTCCTATCACCAATACTACCCACTGAACTACTAAATCTTATCTCGTAGCACCTTTTCCAGGCGCTTCTTGAACACCGCGAGGAATGGTAACTCCACCAACTCCCTGGGCAGGCCACTCCAGCGCCTGACCACTCTTTGAGAGAAAACGTTTGATTCTGCTATCTAATCTAAATCTCCCTGGCGCAACTTGTGGCCATTTCCTCGAGTCCTATCATTAGTTATCTGAGAGAAGAGGCCAACCCTCTACTCATCACAATCTCCCTTCAGGCACCCCCCAGTGCACTCAGCTGCTCCTCACAGGACTTGTGCTCCAGGCCCTTCACCAGCTTCATAGCCCCTCTCTGGACACGCTTCAGGGCCTCGATGTCCTTCTTGTAGTGAGGGGCCCAAAGCTGAATACAGCACTCGAGGTGCGGCCTCACCAGAGCCAAGTACAGGGGGCCAGGATGCCATTGGCCTTCTTGACCACCTGGGTACACTGCCGGCTCATGTTCAGCCGAGCACTGATCAACACTCCCAGGTCCCTTTCCTCTTCACAGTCTTCTAACCACTCTCCCCAAGCCTATAGCGTTGCATGGGGTTATTGTGGCCAAAGTGCAGGACCCGGCACTTAGGCTTGTTAAACCTCATCCCATTTGCCTCAGCCCAGCAGTCCAGGCTATCCAGATCCCTCTGAAGGGCCACCCTACCCTCAGGTAGATCGACACTACCTCCCAATTTGGTGTCATCTTCAAACTTACTGAGGGTACACTCAATCCCCACATCCAGGTCATCAATAAAGATATTAACAAGATATTAAACAAGATAGGCCCCAGTACCGACCCCTGGGGGACACCACTTGTAACAGGATGCCAGCTGGACTTAACTCCATTAACCACTACCCGCTGGGCACAGCCCTCCAGCCAGTTATTTACCCAGAGAACAGTGTACCTGTCCAGGCCACAGGCAGCCAGTTTCCCCAGGAGAAGACTGTGGGAGACCGTGTCAAAGGCTTTGCTGAAGTCTAAGTAGACATCAACAGCCCTTCCCTCATCTAGTCTGGTCACACGGTGATAAAAGGAGACAAGGTTGGACAAGCACGACCTGCCTTTTGTGAACCTGTGCTGGCTGGGCCAACGATACTTAACGATATCGTGATACTTAATGTATCTTTCCTTACAGTGTATCATAACTATAAAGAGTTTCCTCCTCCCCATAAACTCCCCCAGAAAGGATCAGCAGAAGTAACCAATGCAAGAGAGAGCTGGGAAACATTCTCCTATTGATACACTTAAAATTAACTTCAGAAGATTTTACTTACTTCTAGTATGAAAACCACTTGTGTTTATGTGATCTACTTTACTATTATAAGTACAGGAAAACTACTACATCCATTTTCTTACTGTCATTTATACAATGAAAGTACAGTTCTATGACACAGCTAAATAATGTCATATTAATACTCTCAAATGCTATAATATAAAAAGCTGGCATCCATAAAATATAACAGAAAACTGAAAATTTCTAGATAGTGTTTTCCTTCTAGCTTGTCACTTAAAAACATGTATTTAAAGCAAGATATATGTGAAGGTGGGTTAATTCTGATTTCTGAAATCAAAGGCGAAATGTCTTCATATTTCATAGTTGTGGCAGGACTTCAGACCATATGTATTTATCCACAGAACAAGGACCCATCCATACTCTTGATAAGAGCCTTTTACAACCTTTTCATAAATGCAACCCTAAGAGACTGACTCTCAGGGAAATCAAATTAAAAAAAAATACATTTCGAGGAACTGTAATTTCTGAAACACAAGAATTTTATAAGCAAAAGAATACCATTACCTTGTACTCATACAAATATTCAGTACCGTTCTAATTCATTAACTCTTGTTTAAAAATTTAAAGGAATGCATTTAAATAAGAGATGTAGCTCAAAGACATAAATTATTAACTGGCTGCCTTACATAGGCTACTCCGAAGTCACCAGCAAAAAGAAAGTTTATATATGGCTCTGCTGATCCAAGATAAATCTCTCCTCTGTGCATGAACTACTTTGTTCCATAGCTCTGTTTTCTTCTTCTGTTCCTGCCTTTTACATATTTGGCAATGTTAAAGATTCCTCAAAGTTTTCTCCTATGTAACTTACAGAACAAAAATTACAACTTTGACCTCAAAAAGTGAAAGCATATGCTAGCTTGTCATTACCCGAAAAAATAGGCAGACAAAAAAAAAATCGTATTTTTCTAAGGTTCCACTGGTTACACTCTTTAATTTGACACAATTTTACGTTCATTTTTATTACCTTTTTAAATGGGTGTTTACACTTACAGTTCCAGAAGAGGCAGCAAAACAGGTTAGAGTATAAAAGCTGGTTGTAACATATGAGTAGTAAACGGTAGTTTTCCTTCTAATCATTCTAGTTGTTGCTCACATTTTAGCTAATATATGCAAACACTCACTGTAGGAAGTTATTACATTTAATTGCCCAAGAGATGAGCCAAAAGCATAAAGTTCAGCTCTGCACCTGAACTGAACCTTCTTAAAGTTCATCAGTTCTAGACTTGGATATACAGATATTTTAAAGGTCATCCAGTAAACTGGAAACTAGCTCCCCTAAATCTGGGTGCACTCAGACATGACCATCATCTGGTTTGTGCCTGTCTTATGTCAATAACTTAGTTTTAAAATCTATTTCTTAAAAAAATAAAAAATAAAAAAAATACACCACACACACCAACCATAAGATCAAGTAAAACACAACATTCTCTCTACCCAATTTTATGAAATTAACTTGGATTAGCTACAACTCAAGGCACAAATGAGTGCCTTCTACTTAGTGCCTTTAATGTCTGGACCTGGCAAGGCATTCAAATATATACTGGGGAAGTTATGTGGTGACTAGGTGAATTACATGACTGTACGTCTTCCTTATTTGATCACATTCTTCACTTCCAACCCAAAAACCAAAAGCGTATGTTGTTTGTAGGAATAAATATATCAGTACGTATGTGGCATGAAACAGAAAATTCTTAATGGTACTTAAGGGAAAATAATATCAATTAATATTCTCAATATTAGCTGCCTTTACCAGACACTGAATTCTTTTATGAATAGAAATGGATATCAGTTGTGTTGGAGAACGTTCCACACCTTTTTAATTTTTTTTTTCAATACCAGAGAAAGAGAGTAATATCTGCAAGAATGAACTAAAATCTGAGCTGCAGCTCCGTAAGTCAAGAGGAAAATATAAGTTAAAGCTGTCCTTGTTGCATTTCTATAAATGCATGGTCCTACGAAAAAACTGTTCTAATGAATGCTGGTTTTCACTGGTCCCATTGAACCAAAAACAGAGCTGAGGGTTGTTGCAGAACAGAGATTTCTGATCGTGTCTTGCCTTTCCTCGTTACAGCAACAACTGGAAGGACATTTGGCTGGAGATCAGCTTCACAAAAACCTTTGTTCTGACATAGCACCAACAGGACATTACTCAGACTAGTGAGATCCTCCCTGAGCTACTTAAGCATTATTTTTTGGACATGAACGTGGCTTATGGTACAATGCAAAACTGCTACATCATGCCAGAGAAGCTGTCCAACTATATATCTGTAACACAGACTCTTTAAGACCACACAATTTTAGCATAATATAACCTATGTGCTACAGTCTGCAATTCATATATAGTGTGCTTCTGCCCTGTAACATAGCAGCAGAGTCTAAACACAGCAACTAAAATGTCTGGAAGTTAATTTCCAGTTCTTCTTTCTATGGGTGTCCCTGCTGGCATTCCTGAAGGAACTGAATGAAGCTTTTTCACAAATATAAACCAGAACAACTCTTTTTTTAGTTTCTTTGACCATTTTCTCACTTCTTTTTCCCTTGCCACAGGTAACCTACAGTTATACAAGTAGATATCCATCTACCGTGTCTGATTTTTCCCTGATAAAATGCACACTTTCTCCTGTTTGGGTTGACAAGAAAAATAGGATTTCTCCTCCTTCTTTCTACATTCCTAGTCTCAATACCTGACAATCTCCATCAATCTTGTTAATTTTCCTAAATAAAAATTATCCTCACTCTAGAAGTTCTTAAAATATGGTGAATCTGGGAGAGTAAGGATAGCAAAGATGAATTTGGATGTATTGAATTTCCTTGACTCTCCATAAACGTCCCCAGTAGCCTCTTTCAAGACACAGGATACTGCACTAGGTAGATCTTTGCTTTTAACTAGTTTGAGAGTTCTAAAAAATTGTAACATGACATTAATTTAAGAAATTCAGCTCTTTACCTGCACAAATTTCAAAAATGCTTTTCAAGCTTAAAGTACTTTTTTGTGCGTGTGTGTTGGCGAGGGTTGTTTTTCGTTCTTATTGAATTGTCCTTATGTCAACCTTGAGTTCTTGCACTTTCCCATTTTCTTCCCCATCCCACTGTGGGCAGGAGGAGTGAGCAAACAGCTGTATGGCGTTTAGCTGTCTACTGGGTTAAACCACAAACCAAATATTTTTCAGACTGTTAAAACTGCTAGACTGAAGTCTTCATCCCTCAAGTTTGTTTAGCCATGTAAGCAAGAATCAATACCTTCTTTCTTTCCAGTTTACTATCTATGTACCTGCATACAAAGCGAGAAATACTAAGGTATGCTACAGTGGCTCATAAAAGGACAGCAAAGTGACTTTGACTTGTAAAAGGACAGCAAGAAGTTTTGATAGAGCAAAAAATAACCAAACAATTGCTCTATCTACTCCTGCACTACATTCTTGGAGGAAAAAAACAAAACAAAACAAAAACAAGGAAGCACAAAGGAAATTGGTCATGGTTTCAGATTCTTAGGTAGAGCCTGATTCACATCCATGTAAATTAGCAATACCACAATTTAAAACCAGTGGAAATTCACCACTAATGGCAATAGCAGAAGTCACTGAAACTTCCTTTCCCTTGCAACTGAAATTACTCAAGTACTAAGTACTACGCTGAATTTGAAAAAAATGTTGCACTACAACTGAGAAGCAAACAATAAAATGAGAAGTAAAAATAGATAGGAAAATTCTTTAAAAGGAAAACACTGGGGGAAAAAGATCTTGTCAAAGTATTCTTTACTCTTACAGTTGTTACATTAATATTTATAACTTACCTGTTACCTGTTTCTTCAACTTTTCAATTTCTTCTTTTAAGCTTTTAATTTCTAGATCTTTACTTGCTGTAATTGGGCCATCCACTGTTGAATACTGCAGAGCCTGTACTGTCTGGGTGGACTCTAAAAACAGATGTAAAAGAGAGGAACCAATTACATGCCTGACATCTAGGTGGTCAGAAGGATATTATTACCGGTTAACTAAGACATGCCAAAAAGCCCCTCTACTGAGGCATTTTACATGTATGCACTTAAGGCCGTATCCCAGACATTAACACCTAACGTGCAGACTCAAAACCTTAAAGCAAAAACAGCATTAAGGTAGAAATTTAAATTATGATGAATATTTCAGAAAACTACAGTTGCAATTATTATTAAATGCCTCTACAGATCTAATGAAAAAACGTTTCTTTTTTCCCCCAAACAATAGAAAGCAACATACACCTTTGAGAATTCAAGAACTGCATTAGGTTACACAGTCATTTATGTGTCAAAAATCTTTTCCAGTCTCCAGCAAGACCAAGTCTTACTCCTGTAAAAAACTGTGCATGTCTACAGATTAGGATGCTATGATTTATAATTTCTAATGGCTAATGGCCAGTTTTTTCAGGATGCTATGATGCCAATTATTTTCAGGATGCTACAATATATAATTTCTAATGACATGGGGCCAATTACTTTCAGCAACTGTCAGCTGGACAAATTAAGTTCTTACAGATTTTTAGAATTAAATCTTTATGCCAGAATGGTTATTAAATCCTTACACCAGAATGGTTATATAAGACATAGTGCAAGCGGTGTCAGCATGTTTTAAGAAGTTGCATACATACGATGTTTCAGGCATAAAGACTATCAGAAGTTTAATATGTCAACGGAAATAATAGAGATTTTTTTCTTCTAGAAATCTTTCCGTGAGTCAGATTTTTTTTCTCCACTGAATAAACTGTGCTTCACATAACCACAAGCTAATTAAGTCAAAATCATGACTGAAAGATTTTCCTATGATACCTTGCAGTTTTCTACTAAGTTCAAGCTTTTCCTGTTCTAGACGTCTTATTCTCCTCTCATAAGCTTCTGTTGCTAAACTGTCCTCCAAAGTTCTTTGAATACTTGCATCAAGATCCATGGAGGGTGGTCCAGCTGTCAGCCTGAGACAGCTGCGGTCTGAAAGCACACTGGGAAAGAAAATTAAACAGTATTTCATTTTACAACAGGACGTGTTTAAAATTTAAAAAACAAACAAACAAACAGTAAAGTTGTTTAAATTGTGAATAACTACGTAAATCATTACACAATAAAATAATAGTTTGTCAGTATGTGCTTAATAAAACTTGAATTCATTTCTACCTAGCATGACTGATATCCCCAATGCGTTTTTAATAATATAAAAGTGAATAAACTCATGATTAAAAATGACCATTACAGACAGTCCAAGTTAGTTTCCAGATGGCAAAAAGTGAGTGTCTAGATACTTAATAAGATTACAATAACAGTTTATTTTAAAATTATTCATCAAGTTTGCCAAGTACTTTAATTATAACAACTACAACAAATGGTGTGAAATTATCACATGAAAATCTGAGCATCTATATATCAGAAATACTATGAGGCCTTGGTTCTGTGTATACATATTTACAGACACTGCTACTTATGCAAGTAATCTTTTTGAAGTCTAGAGGTCATCTCACGTAACTAGTACTAAGCACATGTTTGCAGAAACATGCCTGGCTTTTCAATAGTTGTAATAATTATTTATTTATTTGTAGAAATGATCAAGGAAGAGTATGTAGGTTTTCTTGTTACTGTTTTATTTAGCAGTAGAGATGACCATGACAAATACCACATTAATACAAAATTTACAATTAAGAGTATTTTTTGTTGTTGTTTCCATTCAAACTAAGAAGAGTTTCAAAGGACTAGAAATAAAACAGTTTTTAAAGACTTATAAGCCAAGTTCTCTCTGGGTCCACACATCTGGTCTTATCTTTGCCATAAGTGGTCAACTTCTCACACTGTCTGAAAACCACCATTTTCAACATAACACCTCTGAACAGATTTGTTGACCTATACACTGAAGTAAATTTTACCTGCAGAAGGTTCACTATTTTGGACAAACAGCATTTTAGTTTATTCCCTGGTAATCTCCTCAATAAAACACATTCTTTTGTTATCTGTTTATAGTGGGTTTCAGAGAGAAACAGGATATTATGCAACTATCCTACTGACAATTCCAGAAATCTTACTTACCAGCTACTCGTATATGTGAAACCCACAAATGGTAAATGATGGCCAGAAAATGCAGTGTGTGATGGTGGAGGCATTGTCTCCTAGAAAAATAACAGGACAGTTGAGCAAGTAATATCCCACTGGATTAAAAAAATAATAAAAAAAAGAGTTTAATCATGTGTGAAGTGTTAGTGACAATATCATATTAACTAGATTCTCAGTCATCCTTATATACAGCTCAAATATGAAATGGCATCACCTAAATCTACCTATAATAGCAGGCAATATATAAAAATATAACATGCTGGCATAAAAATGTTTTTCTGATTAAACAGACTATCATTGGAGGAAAGCAGAATATAATAAAGATTAAAAGACAATTAACTCCGTCTGTTTTTCAAGAAGCTCTTAGCTCACACAGTATTTTTTAATTCCCTCTTTTACTCCTCTCTGCTCTTCAGTCAGCAGGGCTTTTGCCCATAGATTTACGCCTTTCCTGAGCAGGCTCTCTCTACTTTGACAGAACAATTTTCTAGAAAAAAAGTATTATAACAGGGTTTTCTAACCCCATTAATGTTTTGAACATTTCTACCGTCATTGTTCCTTTTCTCTGCCAGACAAATCAACAAACTACAGACAATTACAAATCGAGACAAATCTTTGAGTTTCTCTTCAGGCTAAAACAACCTTGTTGCTATATTTCTGGAAGCCTTATAAGTTCTAATATTCTTAAGTATACTGTTAAAAGTTTCCTGTTTAATCCCAAGATGCAAGGTTTATGTTGTTACACTAAAGGTTGCCTCCCAGTCTGTCTTGCATAATGCCTGCTTACATAATGGTCATCAAAGGCAGCCCCCTGTGAAGAAGCACGTGGCCCTGAGAGTGATAAAGCATTTGAAATAAAAGAAAATGTAATGCTTCTTTTTTTTCCTGAAATCAAACAGAAAAAGAAGAAGAGAACCAGTTGTACATGTTTTAATGTAAAATTTAGCAGGACAGAACAGGTAACAAGACTGTATTCAAAAGAAATCCAAAATTACTTCTTGGGTGGTGACATCAACTATATTACATCACAAACTTGACCTTCTAGCAGAAAAATGATCTTCACATCAAAAAAGGCCCCTAGATAGGAGAAGCTTAGACAGTGTGAATAAGCTACAAAAGGTAATCAAGCTTTACAAAGACCTGCTACAGACAGCATCCATTTTTACCACCCAATCCTGACAGTTGTCCCTGGACAAAATAATATGCAAACATATTGGAAGACCGTATAAAAAAGTTATAACATAAAAATAGTTGTGAAAGGAAATGGGCAATACCAGATTCAAGTGGAGAACAACTGAGAATTATGACTGCTTTATACACTGTAACCATAGAATTTATTACTTTTCATATAGTTCAAGTTGAGAGTTTTTCCACCTCTTCCAGACATTTTGACATTCACCATAAAAACTAGCAAAAAAAAAAAGTAAAAAATGCATGTTGTTCCTATGCAGCCACACTGATTTGCCTGATCTGTCTACTTGAAAGGAGTAGACAGACACATACCTCTACCACTGGATTTCATCTGGTTTTAGTCTGCTGTTGGAGGAATGGGAATGCAAACAACAGTCACATCCTGCCTATATCAAGTCATGTTGACTAAAGCTTATCTGTGGGTCCAGGAAGCACAATGGAACTGAGAAGCATAAGCAGTTCAGAAAACAAAAGCAAAAACAGTGCAAATGCTTCACCTCACATGCAAGCAACAGATTTCTGAACCATTCAATAAATAAAAACACATTTCCAAAGAGATGACACAAGGCATTCCTCTGATGCTAGGATCCCTATCATCTGTCAAAGGTCCCATTTAAAAGCATAGAAACACTAAGATTTTTAACATCTTCAAAAAGATGTTAAAAAAGATGCAACTTTTTAGTTGCAAGCTTTTTAGCAAAGGCTAAATTACTTATGTCTCACTAACATTGCTCCTGAAAAAAAAGTAGCTGTAACATTTTTCCTAAATTTTCCCAAAGTTCAACTTAAGTCAGAAAAGAAGCTTGAAAAATTTTACTCAGAATGAACTGAGGTTTGGCAGAGATACAAGCAATTACTAATACAGTGCTACAACAAAATGCATTATGCAAACTTAATACAACTATCAACAATGTTCTATTAAAAATAGTGTCTTGCAGACTACCTACATGTAAATATATTATTATTTTAAAAATTTGGACACTAAGAAGTTGTGACTGCAAATAAGTCATACGTGTAAGTAAGACGTAAAGTTACAAAGACTGTACAATATTTAACAGAAATTATCCCTACAGATCCATACTTGGACGATCAGACTCCAAGCTATGAATTTATACCTCCCTACAGGTTCTTCAAAGCTTCATTTATTTATATTTGTGCAGAACATCATGAACACAGAAATATACTGCCATTATTATATACGTTTTGTTGTAAAGTATAAAACAAAAACAGACTTCTCAAAATGTTAATTACATACTTACAGAATTTTTTAAGCAATCATCATCCACATCAAAGTTTGATGTATCAGTGGGGCTGCTGACTTCTGGGATGTAAGGTGCGTCACAGTTTTTAATGTTGTCCCAATCAATCCCAGCAAAAAATGGATGGTTCTTAAAGTCTTCTATCCCATTTTGTCCAAGTCGATGTTCTCTGCTACAAATGAGCCTTCGGATGAGGTCCTTTGCACTTTCAGAGACATCTGTCACTTGAGCAGGAAACTGAAACCTCTCCTTGAAAATTAAAGTAAGAGAAAATAGTTTATTACCAACAAAAAGTTAGAGAAATCACTCTTCTGAGTGAAAATTATTATGTAGAAAAATAAATGCGCAAATATGCAGGTTCTTAAATATACATAGTAAGGTTTCTAGGTAAAAGACTTCTGACAAAGGAGAGAAACTATTTAAAATTTATCTCCTAGATTTTCTTATTTGAATTTCTCTTAAACTGTTGGATTCTACAGCTGCCTCCAAGTGGAAGAACATTTAAGAATCTGCTGCATAAGCCAACCAATAGAACCAACACAAGAAACACAAAAGGAGCAATACAACGTATCCAAGACTTGCTCCATAGAGTGAACTAGCAGCCGTGTTTCCAAATCCACATTTTAGCTTTCAACTGCTTTATCCTAAAGCAAAGTCATCTGCAATCCATAACCATAAACTCTATACGGAAACATACTTTATGTTCTACATTTATAAACATTGACATAATTATTACATAAAGCCTTATTTTTAAATACACCTCCAAGTTACCCTATTGCTTATTAAAATTAGCTCAGAGAGAGACAGAAAGAAAATGCACTAACTTTGTGGTTCATTATTTTCCCATAGGTCTCCACCAAGGACTCAGCATAAAAGGGTGTTTCTCCATAAAGCATTTCATACATGCAAACGCCCAGGGACCACCAGTCACACTCAGGCCCATACTTCCCTTTTCCATCTTCCATGGCCTGTAAGATTTCTGGAGAGATGTAGTCTGGCGTTCCAACTGCCACTGAAGATTGGACCTGTAGAAGTTACATTTGCAGGACTAAAATCAACTTCCATCATTACAGACACTGCTGCTTGTGGCACTGTGCATGTATATAAACTTAGCCTAGTTTAACCTAAACACAAAAAAAAGCTTCTAAATTTATAAAAGAATACTTAAGCATCCAAGTTACTTCATTAATAGGCATTCCAATGACATTTTTTGATAAACTCTTATGAATATTTAATAAAAGAGAAAGAAGAAACTGCCAATGCTTAGTCTAGAGTTGTTATTGATTTTTTATTGATTATTGGTGTTATTGATGTTTTAGGGCACATATCATGCCCTGGAGTGTTATATTTGAGATAATATATATGATTACATATATTAACCTAAGCATTTTATAAACAGTACGCCCAAACAGCATGCAGTAATATTTTGAACTGAGGCTAGTTACATACCAATACCATTACAATTCCATTTCATTTGACATAAGGCACCTTTTCTCTTTATTAACATATATTTTAGTGGCTAGCAAAGGACTGAGGAAAATTTATGAATATATTATTCTTTCTAATTTACCGTTCCATCTTCCATAAGTTTCAGACAAGAACCAAAATCTGCTAATCGAATATGTCCATTCACATCCATCAAAATGTTGTCTGGTTTAATATCCCTGCAAATAAAAAAAAAATTCAGAATTAGTCCAAAAATGTATTGCATAATATATAGTCCAATCATTAACTCTGTAACACTCTTTATCATTGAAAAACAGAAAAGATCAATAGATGGAACACTATCACAAATCATGTAACAAAATTTTTACCAAGGGACACTTCATGACAGGGGCTGTACATCAAATCATACAATGCATATTGATTTTAGTAAGAATTGTGTAGTCAAACTCTTCTCATCTGTCACAGGTAGAAAAGACAACTTTATTAGCTCTGAACTACAAGTATACAAAACTTTAAATCATCTAAAGAATTTTAGCGAAGTGCTCTCAAGTGAAAGATGAACACAAACACTGAAGACAAACTAAGTTTTACTACAGAACAAAAGTTAACGAAACACTAAAATAACTAACAGATTATTAAAATTAATGTCTTTCTTCAGCATTTTTCTCTCACATCTCAGCTCACTATGTATGTCTGTCATACTGCTGAAATGACCAACAAAGCCATTGTACAGACTGCTGCAGCTTTGCTTGGCCAAAATCTGCACCTATCCTACTCAGGTCATAATACAAATGGAAAATCCCTTCTAAACAGGCATCATAATAAACATTCCTTATTTTGCAAAATTGATTTTTTTTTGTCTCATGTCTTACAGATACCCAAGTACGCTGAAATATAGATAAAGTGTAGCAGAGTAGAGGGGGAGAATCACCTCCCTTGACCTGCTGGCCAAGCTTCTTTTGATGCCACACAGGATACAGCTGGCTTTCTGGGCTGTAAGTGCCCATTGCCAGCTCATGCTGTTGTTCTAAACATTGCTTATTGAGAATTTATAATGGCAAAATTAGAAAGTCACCTTGAGTGGCATTACAGAAGCAACTGTGCAAAGCTCTCACCCTGTTACACCCAGTTATACACTTTTATACGCAGTCAGGTATAGTTAATATAGTACCATCACGTTGTTCTGAAGAAAGATTACTTTGTGAATTAGGGTTATCATGTATCAGTAAAGCCATCGGTTTTATATCAGGCTTTTACTCCAATAAATATTTTCACTTGGATATATATATATGCAATAATTCACATGTAGCATCTGGCTTTATAAACTACCTTTTATAAATATCCATTTATTGTAACTAACTTCAATCCTGATTCACTCACAACTTTAAAAAGTTAATTTACAAAAGCAGAAACATTATTACAATTTACTTCCCCCCCACCCCCAGTCTTTTCAAAGCAGTAAGTATTTTTATTTTAACTAGAATTGGCACAGGCACCTGACCACCCATGGTTTGAATGCAGCTGGGTTACCACAAAACCCTGTTTGCTACCGAAGTTGCAATCCTCCCATTCTTCAGGCCCGCTGCTGACCCAGTCACCAGAACTGACAGCACGCAAAAGACAAAGAGAAGTGACAAGCAGAGCAAGAGAATGTGCCAGCAGATCCCAGGTAACAACCAATGTGCAATTCTGCAGCTCTCCAGGGTCCCTGGGGTCACAGCAGTGACAGTGCGTCTACTGATTTAATGCCTAACAGTTTGTGTCTTGTGACTTGAACAACAGATATTACAGAGCATGAAGAGCAGTGCTGGTATTGCCTCCAAGGCACTCAATCTCTTCATTTTAAGTATAGATAATATTGCCGGTATCTCAGATTCCCCGTGTAACCAGACCAATTCTTATGCCAGTAAAGCCGCACCATTAACTCAAATGAAACTCAGAAATCAGTTTCTGATCTAGTGTATCTTGGGAACCAAATATACTGGCACACAAACGTTAAGAGGCTTTACAGGATAAAAACACAAGGTAAAAGCTCAATTTCAAAACTCAAAGTGGCCCACGTTGAAAATAAATTTTAGCTGCCTTAAAAAAATGTAGAAATGTTTATAAAGTAACAACTAAACACTATATGTGAAATTAAACTTTTTGCATCATGTGACATGGCATAATGAAGACATTTCATTACAAAGCAAACCATAAAAATTAACCAAAACCGTTCTCTAAATAACATTCTTTCTCTTGATTTTTGCTGACACTGAATATGCCAAAGAATTGCAACCTGCAGATTGCAGAAATAGTTTTATTTATTTTACAGTGACCCACCAAAAACATGTTCCTAACTGAAAACAAACACATGCTATGGAGACCTCTGGAAATGTAACTCCAGTATAAAACACTTTGTAAAAGCATGCAAGTTCCTCTTAGAAGCTGGACCTAGTTCAAGCTAAACAAAAACATGAGTCACCTTCGAGACTCCATTTATGCATGTTCAATCTTTTAGTACGTTCCTAAGAGAAATAATAATAATAATTAGTATAATAAAACCAAACTGACCTCCCCTACCCCATCTCACAAAATAGCAGAAAACATGGAAAAGCTCACTTTGTTGTCTGCACTATGCTGAAACAAAACTGCAAACACTGAAAGCACTCAGAGGAACAAGTACTTCTTGCACAGTGAAGTTTGTGAGGCTCAGAAATAACTTCACATGAGGAATTTTTACAGTTAAGGAAAAAGAAGCCAACTTAATGCACATTATGGGGAAAAATAATGTCATAAACCTCACATCTCTGCTGAGCACTTTTTAGATTCCATTAAAATTAAGAGCTTTACTCCACGTTTTTGTTTTGAAGACATTTGTTTACTCCTTTAGTGATCAGAACTGATTTTTCTTCTAAACAGAGCATGGTCTTCCCCATATTCCTTGGCTTATCCCAGTTCCCTTGGTGTATGCACCGGACCCCTGCTTCCATCTCAGCTGTAATTCTATTCCTACCATCTCCTGCCTCCTAAACTCGCCTAAGAAATTGAGATGTCCAATCTTCCACAGCCAATCAAACCTGCATCACCTCCACTCTGATTTCATTCTCTCACTGTCAGCTTCTTCACTCTTTAGTCCTAGTTTCCCTGCCTGTACACACGTAAACTCTTTTCTCCTAAATTCTCAGCAGTCAGTATTTCCCCATGGTCATTTCCCAGATTCCATTCCCACTCCCACTGGTTTCTTATTCCTCCAGTCTGTACTTCCTCTGTCCTCTTTCTTCATTAACCTTTTGTTCTGCTACACAGGAATCTTCTTTGGTACTGCAACGTAGAGCACTGTTAACAAAGAGTATCCACGCTTTCTCTAGAGTACTATTTACCATCATCTCCTTAAACTGCAGTGAAAGTCCCTTCATTCTTAGAGCTCTGAAACAGAGCAAACCTGCAGAAGAAGAAAACTGCAAAGAACATAGGAGGCAATGGGTACAAGCTGTTAGAGACAGACCCAGTACAAAGCAAATCTGTTGCACATGTTCTTCTGGAAGTACACTACAGTGGATTAAGGGGGTATGGGTACCCACCATACCCAAAGAAGTACAATCCTTCCTTATATTGACTTCTATGCAGTACTGTCACCAGAGGTTGTGATCTGAGCACAGACTGCTGTTCTGTTTTTTTGTTTGTTTGAATGAGTGACATACCAGCCTCAAAGGACCCAGAAGTCTCGAGCAAAGAAACTTCTTAAAACACATATTTGGTCATTTAAACCATGACTCCAACACAGAGGACAGCCATGGGAGTGACTTCTATTTCTTTCAGTTGCTTTAGCCTTGATTATAGGAGAAAATCAGTACTCAACAGCAGCTTGGACAAAATGATGCTATTTGTATTTGTATTTTGCAGACTTTATTATTTGCTCCTGTTCAGCTGAGGAATGCCATAGGAATAACAAGTTTGTGCGATGCTGGCAACTTCACCTGTGCAGAAAACAGAAGTGATCTGAAAACAGAAGGCTTCCGATAAAAACTGAAAAAATCTTTAAAGAATCTTTTTTCAAAATTCATAATACTTCTTGGTTTAATGTGGGAAGCTGCTCATACTTCAGATTGGCTTGTTTATCCACATGACTTCACTCAACTCTCTTTAAAATAAGTTTACCTTCTTAAGTCTTAATTAAAACCCAAACATTTTACATACAAAATGTGTTAATATAAACAAAATTCTGAAATGAGACTACAGCAGACATTTAGATTATTGCTATATATTTTGATTTCTCTGTTAATGAGCCAGAGTAGAATTTCATTTGTTCGGTAAGACTCAAGAAAAAGTATTCCCTCTGAGACATACTAAACCCATACATTGCACGTTCCACTTGCAAAACAAATACTTGTGAATCAATTTTTTTCCTGGATTCATTTCTGATACTAAATGAAACTCTACAAATCGCGAGGTCTTGCATATTGAAATTTGGGCTAGCTGATCTCCTGAAGTTCCTTGAATTATGAAACACGAATTATCTGATGATTTTATGATTTCAAAGTGTACCTGTTCCTGAGGTTCATCTATGTCATTCTTTGCATCACTGAATCAATGTTATTCAGTTATCTGCAAGACATCAAGCAGTTCTGCAGGTCTACAGCACAGGAAGCAGCGACTCCAGAAGAATCTTGACTTAATTCAAACTAGACACCAGGAAAATTTTCTTTACCATGAGGGTGGTCAAACACTGAAACAGGCATCCTAGCAAGGTGGATAATGACCTCAGTAATGTGCTTTAACTCTCAGTTAGCCCTGAAGAGGTCAGGCAGTTGGGTTAGATGATCTCTGAATGTCCCTCCCAACAGTTCTAGTCTGATATTTTTTTCTTGGGCAACCTCATGGAGGCAGGGGAAGAGATAAATAGAAAGGAAGACACTTCTTTCCTGTGAGGTGACAGAGCACTGGGACAGGTTGCCCAGAGAGGCTGTGGAGTCTCCTTCTCCGGAGACATTCAAAACCCGCCTGGATGCCATCCTGTGAGACGTGCTGTAGGTGACCCTGCTTGGCAGGGGGGTTGGACTAGATGATCTTCAGAGGTCCCTGCCAGCCTCAGCCACTCTGTGATTCTGTGATACGTCACCATTGGACTAAACGGTTCAGATGTTAATAGACTGTCCTCACAAACACAGCTGAGCTTTTCAAAAAGCAGCAGAACTGAAGTGACAATAGAGGTTCATAGGGTTCTAGATTCAACAACTGCAATGTCAGCTGAGCCTGAAGAAAGAAATGGACCTGTCTGAAATCAAAGGAGCAATTTGATAGCAGAGCTACCAGTTTATTTTAGTCCCGTGGATAAGAAAGTGATAATTTGGAGAACATCACTCTTTCAGACACATCACACACCCCAAGACATGCTGTCCTTAAGAAACAAAGTGAATAAGTTATATTATTTTTCATATGAACAGCATTTTCTTAATGCTATCACAAGTGCCAATTAAAATACCACCAGATGGAAAAAATAAATTAGTTTCTGGACTAACTGCTGGCAGAGAGAGACTGATGCAGACAACTTAATACTAATTGAGGATATCACAGTACATTATTTACTCATTAAACATACAAGAGGATACCCCAAAAGCATAAACCAAAAAAGTTAAAAGCAGACATCAATGGTTATAATTATCCACTCTTACAAATAGAAACATCATTCTTTGCCAAGTTACCTCCTCAAAAAAAAAAAAAAAAAAAAAGGAATATAACCAAGATCTTACTGTCAGAATGCCTGGACTTCTTATCCAAAACTCCTTGAAAACACAGGGCTATCCTTAGTCAGAACGTAAGTTCTACAAACAGTTTATTTCACTCCCTTCTGTCGTTTCAGACAGACTTTTCTTCCACACACCTCCTCTTCTCAAACAGAAATGCTGCAACCATGATAACAAAAAAGGAAAACATCTGGTTTTGGCAGCATTCCAATGAAATGAGAAAATTTGGTGTCTGTAAAGTTTTCATGAAGGTATTCAGCAATGCCATACTGACAGCCTGCTTTAGATATGCAGAGTGAAACAGCTGCTGACCTGCCATCAAGAATGCTAGTCAATTAATTGCTTCATTTTTTTTTTCAGTCAAATCTACAGGCAGTAATGTCCAGGAGCTTATTTCTTTTATCTATTACTCTGTGCCGGGTTATATCAAAGTTGCCATATTCTACCAACGAAATTTTATCTAGATTCTAGTGATCAAAACTAGAAATATGTTCCCACCTGGCAGAAAGACCAATGTGCACTGAGACAAATTTGATTAAGACTGTTGGCAGTTATTCTTTAGTAATCCCAGTAAGATTGCACAAGATAACAGCCTAAGAAAACTGGAATATGTTGTACCTCATTAACTATTCCTCTTATCAAGACTCTGCTGTGTGCCTTCTCCTAAACAGATACCCCTCCAGCTTTGGGTGGAATCCTGAATGTGATTATTTCTATTGAATTCAAAATAATGTAAATAATTTTGATCGCAACCTTATTGTTTACATAGCACTCAAAGAGTTGTATCATGTTTTTTATAGTAAACTAAACCTGCTTCCTGTAAAGCTGACAAACTAAACCTCGGAATTTAAAAAGACGTAGTAGCCATGCACATAGCCTTGAAAACTATAGGAATAGTCAGATTAAACACTTTAAGATTTAAGTCTTGATAAGCAAAGAAAGTACATGAAAAAAGAAGAAGAAGAAATGCTATAAACAATCTTATTTTGAACTTGCAATGACGTGGTTCAGGGTTTTTTTTTCTTAAACAGTGTCTTAATACTGTAAAACTCCATTGTTTTCTCATTAAGTTTTGATAATAAGTAATTATGTGTGTGTTGTTCCAGGAACATCCAGTAATTTACCTCTGCTAAAAGAATCTCACTACTCTCAGCAGGAGATGATTCATCTCAATCTCATTAAAGTCAGTGGACAGACTCCCATCAATTACTAGGACAGCTGAACTAAACCAGTATGATAAAAGTTTAGATCTGATATGCAGCCGTACTTACCGATCAGTGGGTGCAGTTTTATATTTATACTGCTACACACCCTAACCAACATTTATTCTTAGTAATATTACAAAACTAAATGATAGACAATGTAGAAATCAAAGTTACATGTACTAGATGCACTAGCAAAAAAACTTAATTGACAGCACATGGAAAGACACTGTACAAGTATGCTTACTTCAGCAATTCATGGTTTCACCAACCGTCACAGACAGAATCAGGTACTGAACCAAAAATTACTTAGTTTCAGACTACGTTTTCTGACAAAGAATACTTATTAATCTTTAAACCATATTCAGAGAAATTACCTTACTTTTAGTGGACGCAGAAGTTATTACTTTCCTCTTTTACTACAAAGAATTTGCACCACAGACTTGAAGTGTAACATACAAAAAGAAGGCGAACTCTTATCCACACTGAGTTGGGCAACACAAGTAGTATTCCAATGAAAGATCCTTAAATTAGACATTAGAAAACGCTTTCATAATAACGAAAATACCACACTGTAACAAATCGATTAGGGAAATTTCACCAAATCCATCACTGTATTTTTTTTAAGAACTGGTTAGGCTAATATCTGCCAAGATATTTTGCTACAGTTTGATCTTGCCTTGCAGCAGAGGAAAAGTATTAGACTGACCTCTCAAAGTAACCTCCCAGGCCTTTTCTCTACAGTTTTCTCTACAGTTCTACATTGCTCGAAGTTCTGCCACGCAGACAAGTCTTCTGGATGCAGTATTTACTTTACTGTGTTTATTCAGTATATACCTTATTGTATCCAATACCCTTTATGAATTTCAAATGCTAATAAAGGAAATAATAACAAACAACAGGGAATGAGTACATCAGCCAACAAATATACATCTTGAGTTTGTTCAGGCACTGATACTCATTCCTAAATGCTTGAACTGAGTGGAGTTACTGGCTTATAAATATATGCTCCACCGCATAGCATTATAATGTTCTAACATTTTTAACCTAGGAAAAATATCTCCCTGTGACCTTTATATGTATGCATTTGCTTTAAAATAATGGATATCTCAAAAATGATAACAGCTCTAAAATATGGATAATTATTTTGAAAAGCTGCCTGTATCAAACTGTTTTTCTTCTTCTCAGAAAAAAAAGTAATTTGAAATATTCTTTTTGATTAGTACTTGGCAGCTACATGCTTCCCGTGGTTACTATCATCAAAAATGCTAAGCAGCTATCAGAACCAGATACCCAGGGAGAAAACTCTCACATCCAGTTAGGCACCCTAGTCAAGTATTTTGAGGAGATGTCAGGGCAAAGTCACCTGCATGTCTAACTATTATTTCTATTGTCTTGTCAGTTTTATAAACTAAAGCAAGAAAGATGGTAGGTCATTTTAGAAACATTTTAAATTAAAAAAAAAGTTTTTAGAAACATTTAAAATTTTTCAATCTATAAATTTAGTACCTTACAATGCTGATTTACAGATGTTATTTTAAACATCTATGAAACAAAAATGTAAGAGTCATAGGCATTAGCAAAATGCCAATTCCTTATGGCAGACAATCAATGGCCCAACAGAAACTCTGATATCCAATGCATTCTGAAACTGACCGAACTCCAAATAAAAAAATATAGAAATTAAATGAAATAGCCTGACTACCAAACATTGGAACTGGAACAAAAAGAAAGAACAGAAAAGGAAAACAGACTGTGATTTTGCAGTAGAGGGAGAATATAGAAGCTAAGAAACTTCCCTAAAAGTTGTGTGGTAGATCAAAAAACATGTTGGGGCTAAAACACAGAATTGGTCACACATACAGAATTGAATGTTTAATTCACTGATCTTGTAAATAATAGTGTTGTTAAGTAATAACTCATGCATAAAAACACGAGAGCTCTGCACTGTAATTTTCAGGGAATTCTAATAGTTTAAAATAGCTTTTTCTGAGGATCTTTCAGGATGCAGGAAATTTCAGGCACAAGCACAGGAGTTTTGAAAGATGTGCAAACAAAACATGGAAGAAAAAACAGGACTTTTTTTTTTTTAAATCACCAAGATGGTGAATGTTCAACTGTAGCAGGACATATACTTCCCAGTTCTAGTGGCTCGAGACACTCTAGCCTCAGTTTTAGCATCTCTAGCCTCAGTTTTAGTAACTTGAGCATTTTTGCACTGGAAATTCCAGTTCATAAAACAAATATTGGCAAAGCCTCTCTCTCTCTCTCTCTCTCTAAACTCTGCAAGGATATGACAGGTAAAAAAGACAAATTGTTTTGATCATGTCTTAACATTTAATAGTAGACAAGCTTATAAAAGTAGTTCAAATGAAAAACTTCCTGCTCCAAAGCCTAACAAACACAAAGCCCCTTCTTATTGCAAAACACTCAGCAACCAAGGTCGGTCTTTGACACTGATGACACTGTGAAGATAAATGCTGGCAAGATTGGCCTCAAGCCATTAGATAATACCTAACGAGTTGCCTTCCATACCACTGCTCTTTTGCACATACGTTCTCTGCATAAGAATTGTACCCTAGGGGACTCATCTCCCCACACACATGGCTTTAGCTCAGGAGTCTGCAGCTGCAGCAGGGCAGAGCTCCCAGGTCTCTTCTTTGCATCTCAGAAGTAACCACCAGCAGGATTGCTCTGTTACCCCAAAACAAGAGTCTTTATTTAACACAGGCATTTCAGGAAGCCTCGACACTTAGCACCAGACAGTGTTAACGGATCAGCTAGCTGCTTTATTTTGGTGAAACATAGCATCATCACATGGTTAGTCTCTGGCATCAGCCGTGCCAGGTACAGCCACAGCTTCCCCCAATATCTCGTTTTTCTTAATGGATGACTCTGTCCTTAACCGGGCTAAACAGTTAACCCTACTGAGACTCACTGAGTCAACTTAATGAGCAAAGGAAAACAAGAAAAGCTCTTTGGTTTTTGTTTGTTTGTTTGTTTGTTTTAAAAAAAAACAACAGCAGCAATGTAAAACTTAGAGTGAAGTAATAAAATAGGTGGAGTTTGTTGAAAATGCAAACTAGGCACTATTCTGGCCTGGACTACTTATCTGAACCTTGTATTCAAGCGCATGGCCTACATTTCTCACCCAAAATAATGCACTCCTTAGTTAAACTGTCTATAATTTTTTTCTGTAACTATGTGTGTACTATTTATTATTATTAAAAATAAGCCTAGGAATAGACAGGCAACAGAACAGAGTACATAAATATATCTAATAAGAAAAGGATTTAAGTCAGGTTTGTTCGCTTATTGATGGTTCTGCAGAACCCACTTCCCAGCAGAAGGTTGCAAAGTGGGTGTTTAAATTATACCTTTGTGTAACTAAACAACTTTGCCTACGCTGAAAATGCAACAATAACTTGAAATCGAGGGACCTCTGGGAAAAAAAGTGATCAGAGAGAGAAGACTGGCATCTACCATGCTGCCTACAGTTGCGGGGCCCTGAAGAAAAAAGCTGTTTAAAATGGGCTGTGATCCAGAAGTTTTGCCACAGTGGGCTACACATTACTTGCAAAGGAAAAATTGGAAACCTTTAATTTACACAGCATTTAGAAAACAAAACAAACAAAGGTTTTATTTCTCCATCTCTAACTGTTGTTCTTCCAGTTTTCTAATAAACTACTAACACGAGCAGTGGAGTACCTAGCTGAAGGCACTCAGTATTTTTGCATCTCTAATCTGCCCAGCTGTCACAATGCTTTTTTTGGATCTAATCATTCTGCTAATAGTTTCACATTCCTCAACAGAAACTGCACACCAGTGACATTCATCAGAGAAGAGGACCATTTGAGTCAACACTTGAGAGAATGATGCCCTTCATGTTTGAGTCCAAAGCTGCATGGATATTGAGGTACAACACCGGCCATTTAACAGAGAAATAACTATCACACCAAGCGTATTCAATAATATTTAACACAGTTTGCTCTTTTGGTGGCAGTCTATTAGGTGGATACTTAAACATACTTAGTAAAAACAAGCTGCTTTGCATGAATGGATAGAAAGAATTTTCATTGACCACCAAAATTAAAATATTAAGGTTTATTCACTTAAGATTTCAATGTAATTGCAATGGAATACTAAGCAGCTCGCTTGGATTCTGTGAGCTTCAGTTGACAGAGCTATTTCTGAGTTGCTGAACCGTATCCTTTTGTATCATTCTACACTTTTCCTCCAAAATGTAGGAATAAAAATAAAATTACAATCTAAAAATATCTGAAAAAGACTCTGTTTTTTCCACATTTTGCCATCTTCACTTTATTGGAATTCCATTTTGGCTTCTAAGAACGTAAGTAAACAGATTAAGAACTCCACAACCACAGCCAAGCAGCATATTCTAAAGATTAAAAAATTAAAGTCTGCTAAGTAAGGCTAATTCATGTCAAAGCTTTTAGATTTCTAATAGTATCATGAGTTACTGGAGGGTAAAGGAGTAGAAGAAGTAAGCTCCTTAAGAATGTTATGTCCATCTGTGAGTGCCATCTGTCAAAGACATCCTGAAAGGAGAGGCTGCAGAGGAATCCAGAATATCCCCAGCTGTTATACTGTAAATTACTACCTATGCTATAATACGTTGATACATATTTCTAGGCAGATGTTTTCTTTCCTTTTGATTCTCATTTTGGATCCATGATCTTTGCTCTCTGCATTTCAGTACAAACACACTTCATCTCTGAATCATCCGATCACACTAAATAATTCTAAGAACAAACCAGACAACCTAAACTCAGGACGTTATTGTTTTCGACAATGACAGTCAAAAAACATTTTTCATATATTTTTAAAAATGCACTGATGATCCTAAGAAAGTAATTCACTGAAGAAATCTCACTCAAAAGCTGTTAGGATAATATAACAATTTTTAATATATATCTTTATAAATATGTATCTGTATCAACAAATATGTGGTGGTTTTGTTTTTGTTTTTAATTATCAGGGATATCTGTAAGAACCCTGAGCTGAAGCAAGCTGCTAGCTGCAAATCACTAGAAAATTTCTGGAACTGAGAAGAAACAAAATACCTGCTGGGTCCATACTGCCTCCCACAGAAAACCAAAACCTTTTCTATCTTCCTCCAGGAATAAACACACAGGTATAAATACATCAAGAATTATGGAAAATGAGGTAAAGGGAGGTCTGTACAGAAATGAGTTTTGAGATCACTGAATGCCTTTCATTTTCCCAAAGGAAGGATATACAGCTTTAATATAAGGTTGATCTGATCCCTCTTCCCTCCATTTACTTGATCAGCAATAAAAATTGCATTGAAGCTATAAAAATATATTAAAGGGGAGTAACCATTTCTTATTCTTGAGTTATGCAAAATAAACCCTGGATGCTAAATAAATAAATAAATGTTTTACAATGAGAAGAAAACCAATGCCATCCTGAGAGAACAAATATATAAATCAAACATTTGCCATTGCTGTTAGAAGTACGTGAAGAAGCAGTTATATCCTATATACTTTACTGTTCTTACCCCAGGCCACTATGGCTTTAGATTTCACATTATTTTTTGAAAGACTGCCTAGCAGAAAGAAGAATGTTTCAGAAAACAACACTACTATGCAACTATTTGAATGTGCTGCACAGACCTTTTGTTTTCCTCTTTCTTCATCCAATACAGATTTACTCAGTAGTTACATAGATACCCACGATTCCTCTTTCTCAACAGAAGTCAGTGTTGTTCAAGATAGCTACCTAGAAAAAAAGGGGGGTGAGAGGAAAAGCCACAAAAAAATAAAAGACAAAACATGGCTTTTCCAAGTACGTCTTCTACTTAACCGTGCCCTAAATTAACAGTATATAGGTTAAGTGCTAACAGGAAAGAAGATTCCTTCAGAGCGAACAAGTAAAAAGTAGAACAGTGGAGAGCAAAGAACCTACTACTCCCGAAATAATAATTCCTATTGCTCTCCCACAACTTCTACGTTCTTTACTGTATTGCAAGTATGGCACTATATTTATTACCTTCTGGTTATCTGCAAAAAAATGCAATGTTTGAGGAATTCTACTTACAAATTGTTAAAAACAACAAAACATACTGCAGTTAAATACAAGAAATGTAAAGTGACTTATTTTTAAGTACAGAGAAAGAGAGTAAAGAGCACGTGTGAATGCATGCTTACACGTTGTGTGCAAGAGAAGGAAGAAGCAAGAGAAGGAAGAAGAAAAAAATGTCTTTCACTGGAAATTCAGATCATTTCATGCTACTATTCATTCCATGTCAACCACTCGAATAGCTGCTAATTCAAACTGAGCAATGTTGTTGATAAAGACTAAATCCAAGCCCTGCTGGAGACAGTATGAAGAAGAGAGAACATGTGGAGCTGTTCAGTTTGAGGACCCTGGCTGGGAACACAGCGCTTTGCTGCTAGAACACCTCCTGCACTGCATCACAGCACCTATGCCTCGAACATCATTCTCACCCACACCACCAGCCTTCCCCAAAACTGAGTAACTAAGAGGCTGGTAACGAATCTTTTAACTCAAAAGTCCTACCCTGACAGGTGACACAGAGTACTTTTTACACTGTTATTTGACACGAGCTTTTCAGCTATGCAGAGCTAATTCAATTAGAAAAGCGTGCACTTTTTTTTTTCCAGGGGGATCCTGAGGTAAGAATAGAAGACTCACTCCCTAGGAGTCTTCTGTGCCAGTGTGAAAAACAGACTTACCACTTTTTGATTTTTTTTCTCTTATTTTGCTATTTTGAGACAGTATAGGTGCTTTCGTTTTGTCAATAAAATTGCATTCAAAGTAACAGATTTCTGGCCTATATAATTTGGATTTCACTTGAACTCCTCACACTCATGGACTGTTCTACCCTGTCTGCTTCTTGCACTTCTTTTCGGTCTCTTTTGTAAGAGACTGAAGCATTGATTTAATCTGACGAGGGTAGATCAAGCAAAATGGGATACACTTTCTGTTGTCTCAAGCAACTCCCACCCTGGGTCAGTTGTGTCCCCTCCCAGAACGTTCCTTCCATTATGCCACTACCACTCAGTGTATCTGCACCCCAAGTTTCACTATTAAATAAACTGGGCTTTTTTTCCTCCCTTAGAAAGACCAATTCCCTAATTTTTCTTTGCTGTACAGAACAAACACATATGGAAGCAGAATGGAGAGAGGGCATAAAACAGTAAATGAGAGCCTGTGACCCACTGGAGAGATGTGTTTTAAATTCCTACCCTGATCGTTGACAACATTATTTTAATAACAATTTAATATTTTTTCTGCTGTGCTTTTTCATATTCAATGTCATAAAAGCCACTAACTGCCAAAGTAAGACGTTTGACAGAATAATTCTGAAGACTTGAAAATGCTGAAAAGAAGCATCCTGTGCAGACAGCTGAACGGTGAGATGATAAAAGATTGTATCACATCTGCTGGAGCACCAAGGAAAATCAGAAGCCTGCAGCTCAGTGAAAACTATGGAAATTGACTCAAGGTCCATCATCTGTAGATCAACAGAATACATATTCAGAAGTTACAGTGAGAAAATATAGTAGGAAACTATGCACTTCATAGCACAGTTGCTTTTCTTTTCATTATTAGATTAAAACGTTATTGATTTGATACACCTAAATTACTAAAGTAATACAACACTAAAGTGTTGTATTAAAGACATTCGAATAAAGAACTGTTGCTACTAAATGAAAGCTGTGGTCGAATTCATATTTTTAAAAGGAAGTCAGAGAATATCAACTTCAAACAAAAAGCTATTCAGGAATATTCAAAACTACCGAAAAACCACACCACCACAACTCTCAGAAGTCACTTAGATTTTCAATCCCTTTTTGCTTCCCTCACTCTAATGCTTGTTTACCGTCTCATATCCTCCTCCACTTAAATAGCTAGTCACTTGAGGATCAAAGTTGCTATTTTCAGTCACTTAACCTAGAGTTAATCTCATTGTTGCTTGTCTTTTAAGTGGAGTTAGTTTTCTACTGTGCACCTATGGGCTAGCAAGGAGAACGACAGTAAGTCCTTGTTTATATGTAATGTTACAGAAAGTTAATGCAAGTTCTGAAATACACAAGTACGTTTAGCTAGTTTTGACATTTGTTTTTTATAGAGTGGATTGATATTTGAACTTATGTGACTTGATTAATGTCTGTATTAATCATTCTCCTCTGGCTGAGACTCAGGCATTGCTTTCCTCTCTCTGGAAAACAAATTGAAGCACAAATTCTTTAGAACAGGGAACAGCAGTTCAGAACTTAAACTTATTAAAACTGCACATAAGCAGAGCTAATCAAAAGCCTTCCCTGGACACGTGTGATGTGTCTGATCTGCTTCAGGTACAAGTGTGAGTATAAAACAACAAATTTTAATAATTACAAACTAAACATCCTGTAAGACTTGCCTTACTTTCAAAAGCATGGAGTCAAAGATCATTCCTAATTGGTGCCTGTGCCTCAGCTCTAACCAGCAAGGGCTTTTCTCAAGTCATCACCAGCCAGCCACACAGCTTCCAGCAGGGTGTCTATTTTAACAACAGAAATAGTTTTTCCACAGTTCTCAACATTATCAACATCGTTACCAAAATATTCAGAGAAAACAATACTTCTGCAAAAGTTCACAAAGTTACCTACATGCCTAATGCTCTCTTTTTTTTGTTTGTTTTCACTGATTTAAAAAAAAAAATACATTGGAAAGCAAAGGACGCTGTTTAAATATTGAAATTTTAGAACTCAACTTCAGATGATCTGTTACAAAAAATATAAACAACTGGATATTTGATTCCTTTAATATATGAAAACGTTGCCTAAAATGTCTACCTAAATTATCTTCTTTCTTCTTGTGCGTCTGGAGCTGAAGAGTATACAGCCTACATAGTAGTAGGACATGCAGTAGTCCTACTGTAGTGTAGTAGTAAATGCCTGACACTTAATTTCTTCAATATAATAAATAAAAAATCCACATTGAGATTTGAATGAAATGAATACATAGTCATGGATATGAAATCATGGTTCAGAAAGCAGCAGCTAGATTTGAATTTTACAAAAACAAATCAACAAACTAAATCAAACCAAACCCAAACGGGAGGGAAGAGGAGGAGAGGTGAGACGAGACGAGACCTCACTGGTCTCTACAACAACCCGAAAGGAGGTTGCAGCAAGGAGGGTGCAAATCTCTTTTCTCAGTTGACAAGTGAAAGGATGCAGGGAAATGGTCTCAAATTGTGCCGGGGGGGGGTTAGATCGGACATTAGGAAGAATTTCTTCACAGAGAGGGTAGTCAGGTATTGGAATGGGCTGCCCAAGGAAGCGGAGGAGTCCCCACCCCTGGAGGTATTGAAGAGAGGTGTGGACATGGCACTAAGGGAGACGGTTTAGTGATGGAACTTGGCAGGTCATGCTGACAGTTGGACTTCACGATCTTGAAGGTCTCTTCCAACATAGATGATTCTATGTTTCTACAAGACTGAGTAAAATTGTAATGATAAAAGACAACAATCTATTATTGGCATTTTTTATAAAGCATGCTATACTGACCTTATGGTCAGTTAAGAACAAGAATTTACCAGTTCTGTTTGAGCTTATCATATTTTTCCTCTTAGCTAGACCCAATTTTTCAGTTTCTTGTTCTATGGTCAGCTTTTAAGCTTTTCAATAAAGCCTACCAAAGGGACCAGCTCTGACCTTCTGCACGATAGCACACAGCAGAGATAAGGTATTCAGAGTTCTTCTGTTTAATATATTACACAAATGTAATTACAAATCTCAATAATATTATTACTGATGCTATTTGAATGTTGTACTGGCATGGCTTTGTCTGGGATTGAGTTGATTTTCTTCCTACTAGCTGACATGGTGCTGGTGTTTTGGATTTAGGATGAGAATGTTTTTTTTTGTTGTTTTTTTTTTTTTCCCCACAATGTTCTCCCAAAAGTACCAATGTTGGAGATTTTAAGTTAGCTTCATCATGCTCCTTTAAGATATGCACATTCCATTAGTGTAAACTGGGAAGAAAAAAGACATGAATGTATTGAGACAGGCACAGTTTTGGCAGACAGAATAGTAGAAAAATAATAGAAACACATATAAGTAGTCAAATCAGTAAGATTGATTAACATATTACAGAAGTTACTAACTCATTTTAAAATTATGGAACACGTTTTTGGGTGCAGAAGAAGCAGGAAAATGACAGAAGAGCACACAACTAGAATAACTAACTTTTATTTCCCCAGGGAAACTGCAGTGAGCCACTTCCACATTTGTTCATGTCTGAGTTTTTAATTAAGCTGGCATAATAATTGTTAGAAACACACAATTCATTTTTGTGATTTTTTTTTCTTTTTTTTTTTGTTAGTGTATCACACTCATGTTAATTGCTGTTTATTCTAAGTAATTTTTCCTTAACTGAAATTAAATCTGAGAGAAGGGATGGAGCTTGAAGTTAGCTATTACAGTAAACAAATCATGTGTTTCTTGCCCTTGACATCTCCAGAATCCTTCTCATTTTCTGATGATAGGAGACAAGTTAATCCAACTTATGATATTCAAATGTGAATCATGATGTTTTACATTTCAGCATTCACAACTCTCCTGAGCATTTGACTGTCAAAAGCAATCATGACAATAGTAATACAGAATCCCAGGCAAGCATTTTCCCGTAACTATGGTTTAAAGAAACAAAATAAGCAAAGACTGAATGAATGTTTATGCAAGACTTGCAATTTTTCAACATTTTTTGAGTACATTCGACAATACCCATCACTCTAAATAATGCATTTTTATTTAATTTTTAACACCAATTTGGTTTTCATATTCTTGAAAACAAAATCCAGCTTTGCAATGCAAGTGAATAGCAAAAGAGAATGCTATTAGGATCTATTGCAAATAATCAGGCAGAAAATATATAGCCTATTTTAAAGTTATATTGCTTTCACTTCCTCAAATATAATGTGAAATATTTAGAATGATTTTGATGAATACCATGTTAGACCATACAATCTGGGAGCAAAATCTAAATTACTTTGCACATTCAACACATCAGGAGCAGATTATTTTTTATCACAGTGTTAGGAATTGACACAAAATCACATATGAAAGTGTTGTTATATATTTTTTTTTTCACATGAGAAATAGTGCCACTGATAGAAAAAATGTCAGAACTAGTAAAGGTATTGGTAAGGAAATGAGTTAAAAAGAGATAACAATAGGTAGTGCTGAAAAAATAAATAAAATCGAGCTGAAGCAAGATTATTAGTGGAAATCCTCCAGGGTCCATTTTGAAACTGATTCAACATTTTCTTTAAAAACCTTGGCACCAAAACAAGTGCATGCCAATTAAATCTGCAGGTAACATGGAGCTGGAAAGCAGCAGTAACTGCAGGGAAGACTGGAATATCAGGAGTACAGAAATGGTTAAACTGAGGACTATAATAATAGAAATTGGATGAAATTTAACAGTGTAAAAGGTAAATATCTGCATGTTGAGGGTGACAGCAAAAACCTCACCTATACACTAACAGCTTATCAGTTTTAAGTGACAGAGGAGAGGGCACTGGATACATCAGATAATTATATTGTACCTGTATCCTTTCAGTGTGACAGAACTGTGGTGGTTCCACTGGGAGAAGTATTCTAGCAGAGAGAGTAAAGTAGTACAGATAGAACACAGTTTTTTCTAATATACCATGTGGAGTATTATTCATATTCATATTATATGTGGCTTTGTAATTAAAGTTTCAGAAAGACGAAAGCTATCAGATGACTCAGAGTGAACAACAACTTTAAGAATGACCATACAAAATTTGTATGGAACACTGCTTCAAAAATTGCAATCTGCGAAATAAGTCAGGAAAATTTTAACTTACAAGAAACTTCATTCAGTTGCCCAAACCTACCTCCAGCTCCAATACTATGAAACAGACCAAAAACCAAGAAGTGTTTGAGATACAGAAAGTTAGTTCTTTAAATCACTATTAAACTCTTTAGAATTAGACCCATGTTTAAATAAAGAAACATTATCTTTTCCAATTTTTCTATTTTCCAACACTTTCCCTTTATTACCAGTGTTTGTAATAAAGCACATATGGATTTCTTATTTTTCCTTGTTTATTGCAATCCCCAAACCTACAAGCCTTTCTGGAAGTACTCATCTAAAAAATTTATTTATTGAAAATTAGTGAGTTACAATGGCAGTAATACCACTATTTCCCACTGCGTGTGGAAATGTTGAGGATATCCCCCAAGAGCTAATAAAGAAAACCTGAACAGCATAAATATCACAGCACCTGAGTCAATAAAGATTTTTATACAACTTTTCAGATAAAACTCCACAAGTTCTTGCTTCCCTAACCCCAGCCATGAAGCCTTCCACAACTGAACGAAGCATGACCACACTCAAGCGTTTGCTTTGTAAACAGTGTTCTAATTTGCAGGATCTCAAGTGACCTATTTTTTCCTCAAGTAAGAAGTTAAAAGCTAGTAATAGTTTGTCATTATTGCAAAGGAACTTGGGGTAGAATCTTCTAACAACAGAACAGCTCTTCTGAGAATGTAACATCAGGGAAACGCTTACTGTAGAACAGCATCAATGTACATACGGTTATTTGGACCAATTCTTCCTTAAATGCTATTTCAGGAATCAGACTTCATGCAAGGATATTTTCATTTGCTAAGAAGAAAAGGTAAAGAAGGGTACCGCATAGAGTACTAGTAAATGAAAATTCGAGACACTATGAAGGGAGATAGTATGAAATAAATACTGTGCTCACAAAAAGAGACAAAGAGACAAAAAAACGAAAAAGAAAGTTTGTAGAATACAAAAGATGAGGCAGTTAGTCTACTTCTAATAAAACAAAAGACTTGAGAACAATAAAGACTCCATCACACAACTGCCATCTTCATTGCTGCCTGCATCATTCTTAACTTTCTAAGCAAGGACAAAATTATTGACAGTATTAGTCACCAACTCTATATCCTAAGTCACCAAGCAATGAACTAATTACACCCTCCAAACCACAGTCACCAGGACTAAAAATTCAGAATCAAGAAAAATGTTTTTGTCCTACTTTTCTACTGTTGATTCTGGATATTAAAGCACGTAGGTGTAGAAAATATTTCTAGGTCAGAAATACTCAGAACAGAATGAGTGTAAAATTAAAGCTTTTCTCTCACTCTCTCTGCATGTACAGCTTACCAACAGGAATCTTTGTCTTCAAAAGAAGTTTATCAAATTCTGAAAACACCTCCAACTTCATAAGACACTGAAACAGACCTCAAATCAGAGCTATATTAATTCTAATGCAGACAGTTTTCTTCTGCAAATACCACAGAAGTCAAATGAATTTTTATGCTAAAGGTAGTAAGTAGTATCTCTTGGGAAGATCCATTGCTTTTGGTAATCACTGAGCCTTGCTATAAACAATATTACTTGGAAGGCAAGTTTTTTTTGTTTGTTTGTGGTTTTTTTTGTTTTTTTTTTTTTTTAATATGGAGTAATTCAGTGGAAGAAATTTGGCTTTAAGAATTTTCCCATTAAGGCACAAAGTTAAAAAGGACCATTTTCAATCCAACTTTATTTTGTGTCCATCTCTCTCATTTTCACTTTTAACAGGATTTTATACGCTTCTGTTTTAGGACAACCACATCCAGCTCCGACCTAAATGGGATTACATACCATCTGACAGAATGCTCACATCTATCTGCTTTTGAAGCAACTGCAACCTGAAGATATACCAATCTACATTAAAAAAAAAAATCTTCATCTAAACATTTCTGCTTTTCCTATGAGTCTTTTGCTCTAATGAAGGCATAACTGTCAAGCTAAAAGACCAATGGGCACTCATAGAAAAAAAAAAAAGAGGGATAAGCTCCTTGCATTACTGGCCTTCCTCAACTGATAATAATCAAGAATGTCCTTCCTTAGCAGGTAAATATCACAGATAGAAGGCGAAGGTTTTATTTCTGGAGGTTCTGCGGCTATGTATATTTAAAATAACTACCTTTAAGATACTCTAGCTCCAGGATCTTCATGGGTCCTTCCTTTAAGACACTCTAGCTCCAAGATCTTCCCGTTTTTTTTTTTTTTTTTAATCATACAGTTCAACGAATCTTCGATATCTATCTATCGATATCAATGAGTAGCACTCATTGGTTGTGCAGAAAAAAGAGTCAGTGTTATCACAGATTTTACTGGCAAGTCCAGATTAAAATGATTCCCTTCTATTCTCTATCAATCATACTGGAGGATTGACCTAGATTACGATGCAAAATTATTTCTAACTTGGACTGATGTCCTCACTCAGTATGCTGCATAGCCCCACAGCCCTTTGTCTCAGCAGAGCAGAAGGGATTTTTGGAGCTTGGATCCTGGGGAGAATGGAACAATGGGAGAAAAAAGGCTGAAGGTTTGTAGAAGTGCCTCTGCTGAAAGGACCACTCAAGGTTACTATCACTTAAGGCATGGTTTCTAAATTACTTCTGCTCAAGTAACACAGAATGTGGGCCTACACTAGCTCATGCATCCATTACACAGATTTCACTTAAATTAACAACCCCACTAGACACAAAACTAAGAAACTGTTTAACCTCTACACGATAGCACATTCAGTCTGATCCACTAGCTCTTTTCATACACACAGGTCTTTTATTTCAAATACTTCTAGTTCATCATAGTCTCCTCAAGAAGTCCTACGAACAAATTCTAGTCAAATAACATTAGCCTCACAGTCCTCACCACAGATTGGGTGCCACCCTGAAGAGGTACTATGGGGTTTTTAGGGGGTTATGGGGCAAAATGAAAGCCCAGAGTCTGTGAAGATGGCCTTTGTTTCCAGCCCCTCCTCGGTGAAGAAATGAAGAGGAAACAGCCTAGACTCATGGAGGTCTCCTGCCTCTGTAAACAAATACCTTGCAAAGGAGCATGAGCTTACCGAATACTTAATAAAATAACTTTCTGTCCCGCAGTTTTCTATCCAAAACTGAACTGCAAAAATTCAAAGCAAGACGTCTTAAGTAGACTATCAAAATACTCTGATGTTATTTTTTCCTTATTTTTCTAGCTTCGTTTCCTTCATTCTCAGCACTTTGTAAGGACATCTTCATGGGTGTGTTTGACATTATGTCTGTTCCAAAGTTTGGTAAACACTTAAAATACGTTGGTGTTTTCTTTCAAACCCACAATTAGTGTTCACTTTACCAAGGCCCGAATGCTTGGCACATCACCGTGCCAACTCAACTCAGACCAAATGCACAATGCAGCTGACTCCATAGATGTGCTTTCCAGCTCCACATTTTCCACTTCAGCAAATTAATGATCAGGAAAGATGGGATACACCCAAAACACAGAAAACCACTCATTCAGCAACTCAAAAATGGATATGCTGGCACTGAAACTTACAGTTGAACATGAAATGCATCCCCCAAAAAATCCTGGATTTCAGCTGCTTAACTATATTTAATATTTCAAGGATGTCCCTAAGATGATTTTTAGTGAGGACAAACAGTAACTTGTTAGAAGTAAAACAAAGGCTGGCTTGATAGGGAATAGACAGTACTTTTACCCCTCTAGTGCATTTATCCCCTTACGTTCAGTGTTTTTCAGAAAGGATGTCACTTCCACAGAGAATTCAGTTGCTCTACATTTTAAGAACTCCAATGTTCCAGTGAAGCCTGACATATTTCAGAAGTTGATATAAAAAAAAATGGAAAGGAAAGAAAAATAAATTTCTGGTGACTTAGGATGCTAAAATACTCCACACTAAAAGACAGTAACAACTAAAAAACTAGAAAATTTCTTCCAGTAGCAGCCAGGCCTTCTAAAGTCTTTTCTACTTAAAAAGATTTTGGAAAGAATAAGCATTTACCACCTTGATTTCCACTTTATATAAAACAGAAAGAAAACCTGCCTTGCCATTCAAATAAGAAGTGAGTTTTAAAAAAATCTCCATTGTAGGAAAAAAAAAATTTCCATGTTTGAAATAAGACAAAATGCCTAAATAAGTGTAATTACCTAACTGAGAGAGTTTTACTTCAGCATTCATCTGGATATTTGATAGCACATGCAAATATAAACTTTTAACATATACCATAAGGAATTAAGCATTCCTAGTAACAACAAAGCCTTGAAGCTGAAATTAGTATTACTGCATATAGAGTTTGTGGGGTTTTTTTTCAGCTGAAAATCAAAATATGGTGCTACAAAAATAAAAGACAAATTGATGTTGATTCCAAATAAAAGTAACGTATTACCTTGTATGACACTACAATTTGCAGAAAACTAGCACAAGATAATATCTAACCTTGGCCTACAAGCAGGCATGATTTCATTATTTCAGATTAGTTATTTAAGGTATCAGGGGTAGTTATAAACCTAAGAAACTCCCAAGGAAGTCCTGCATTTGTGAGAGCTACACTTAAGTACTTTCCATCTCGTTGTGAACACCTGCACATATACTTGGATGCGGTTACTTTCTACAACTAGTCTTGGAGCTGTCAATGTCCTATGGCAATGTCAATACTGGTGAATTTATCACAATAGGAAAAGCTAAGAGATACATTTAAAAAAAAATGCTGTTTTATTAACATTCTAAGCCATCGTTTAACCACGAAGTAAAATACTACATGATCTCTTCACATAAATTAATTGATCAGAAATTAATAATTATCAGTGTTTCATGTTACAAATGACTATCTCAAAAACATTATGATTTATTTAAACTAATTATTTTAAAAGCAGATAAAAAAAAAGAATATCCTTAAAACACTAGTGTTGATGTTATTTTCAGCTAGCTACTTTTCCCCTTGGTTCATTAGGTATCAGGAGACAGCTTCAAAAACAATTTTTCTGTGCAATTCCACTAATACCTAGATCTTCATCTCCTTCCCACTGTCAATTCATCGCATAATCCCACAGTGTTAGTGTAGAAATGGCATTCAAATTCAGAACTCCAAAACCTGAAACACACTTGAAGCAATTTTGTTTACTAATGCTGAGGTTGCTTGCATTTGAGGTTTGGTCAGCATGTTTTAGGAAAGAAAAGTATCTTGCAGCATGTGACATCAGAGCAGTCTGCACACCAACTACCACTGCATTCAGTATCACTCCCAAACAAAACAACCTGAAACAAAGAAGAGTTTAACAACTGAAAAGAGCAAGAGGTTGCACACTGCGTAAGCAGAAATACATTTTTTTAAAGCTGTAAAAGCATTCAGAGAAAAGGAAAACTATCAAAGTACAATAGTGTATGGCTAATGTGAGAAATCTATCCTGAAAGAACTGGAGCACTAAAGAAAGCAAAACAGCTTCTCTCATTGTATGAAAGGAAACAAACAAACAAACACACTTGAAAGAAAAATGCTTTCTAGTTCATTACCTACTATTCAGCTCAAATCCTGATGTATATTGACTATTCATTACAATTATCACTACCATTATCCATTGTTTTTAATAGTAATTTCCTTCTACTTCTCCTATGTCCTTCTCTGTGTGCAACAGGCTCCCAAAAAGGATGTGGCCACCACACCCAAACTTTCACTACAATAGCGTTAGTGGAATTTAGATGAGTTTTCTTGTCCTTTCACTTGCTTTAACAGTTGCAAACATCCTACTAATAGTGCAATGGGTCACATATCAATGGCTGATCATCTAACATATACTCAAATCCATTTTACATTTTTTTTATCTTTGCAAAACATTCCCTTTTAAACAGGCATTGTATTACAACAGTATTAATGATGAAATACGCCAACTGCCTGTGCCAAGTGCTGAAGGGGCATGTATAATTTGGTTTATAAATATGGGAGCCTCACTAGCAAAGCTGCAAATCAAACAACAAAGGACTCAGAATTCATAGGGACTTTTTTGTGAAACATTCAATAATAATAAATATGCAGGCATAATAGCATGTTGTTTCGAACCACAATGCTCCTTAATATTCTATCAGAACTTTACACCAACACCTATTTTGTCTTGAGGATATTAACTATTTGAGGATGGAAATATCATATCTACCATATGTACAAAATATAGCAGCCTACGTATGTAGTACACGGGGTACACTTCACCTGGTAACAGAAGAGACAGTATCTTGACAGTTCACCCACAAACACATTTTATAAGCTAGATGCAAAATAAAACTGAATACAAAAGCCTTTCACGTTAGGTCCTAAATGAACAAACAGTTTCTCAGAAATATACATTTGAAATGTTCAAGATTCAAGAAAACCACAAGGGAAAATATTCTGCTTAGGCTTTTCCACAAGGCATTATCACAAAGAACTCTTTATCAGGTCAACAGTTCTTCAACAAAACTAGCAGACTTCAAAATATTCCAGCAGAGCAATTTGCAGTTTAGCACCATCCCATACGAAAGCATTCTAATTATAGCTCTTTCATGAAAAGCCACAATCTCAAAGGAAAGAAAACTCAACTCGGTAACAAACCAAAGCCAATTGCAATACATCTTTTGGACAAAAACAAACAAACAAAACACACACACACCAAAAAAAAACTTCTAACACCAATCAGACAAATAAGAACAGGAAAAGAAGGAATGGCCAGTACAGACTCTGATTAAGGAGAATGAATGGACATATCAAAAGAGTTCATTCTGCCAGGTTAATAAACCAGCTTAAATAATTGTGAGTTATTCTACTGGTTTCTGCCAGAACAAAATAAGTTTATTCAGAGTATATTTAAAATTTCAGCCTCTTATAAGGTAATCTTTGCTCTGCACACAAGAACTACCACGGAATTCTGCAGAGATGACACTCTAAAGAAAAGATGATGCTAGCTTTATGGAAAAAGCAATTATGGCCTCCAAATATGTTGGACACAAATGACATAACATTTCCCTTTTAACAATATACATTATGTTCTTACATACCAATGTAAATATAAAGAACCACAATTTAAGTACCTATTTAGAAAAATGTTATCGCTTTGTTTTAAAGATAATTTGATCAAGTCCAAAAGAAAATGGGGGGGGGGGGGGGGGAGAGGAGGGGTGGGGAATTCACAGCAGAACACACAATGGTGTGTTTTCAACTTTTTTATAGATTGAACCAATTTAACTAAGAAACAGAACCTGACCCTTAAATAAACCTGTTCAAAGATGGTCATGTTTCAGGAAGAGGTTTCTAGTTTTGCTGTTATAAATGATGGATCATTTACTCTAACACGTACCAATGCATAAGATTCAGCAAACACATTTGGATATTCATAAACGTCCTCATCCATGTCTTTGATCCCATGGTACAAGGTTATCAACAATTCTCAACAGCCACAAGATGAAGGCAGGTATGTTCTACTATGCTTATTATCATGGCAAATACTTGTTACTAGCTTTAACTTTTTAATGGGAATTATCATTCCAAGTAACTCTCCCTAATTCCAACAAGAATCTGGAGCTCAAATTGCTTACCTGTGGACATAATGCAGCTGATGAACAGAATCAATAGCTATCACCATTTCAGCCAAATAGAAACGAGCCATATCTTCAGGTAGTCTGTCCTCAAACTTGCTGAGCAATGTAAGCAGGTCTCCTCCAACATAGTAATCCATAACCAGGTACTACGGAGTGGGAACGATGAGAAAACAAATGGGAAGAAAAACATACTGCGTGAATTTAAGACTTAAAAACTAATTGAAACATAAAAAATAATTTATTGCAAAAATTATCATGGGCATTACAAATGCTGAGATGCTCAGATGTTCCGAAAAGAGTAGCTGTTTTAACCTCATTTAAATATTTAACCTACTTGAGTATTTTTCTTATTTATATATATCCAAACATAGTCAGCCTCGTGACAAAACATTATCAGCTTCATCCACTGTCCCATCATCAAACACAGTTATATCTAGATACTCAAAATGCCCTTTTAAAAACAGTATCCTTCAACTAAATGCAAAAGGCATACAGGATTAAAGCACAGAACTATCATAATCTGTGTTAATTAAGGATCTCATTTAGGAAATATAATATTCCAGGCTTCCCCTTCCCTTTTACTTACCATCTTCTTTTCCTATTATATAAATGATTTTGGAAAGTAAAATTTTTTAGACTACTCATAGATTAAAGCAAAAAGTGAGAGAATTCCAGCGGCTTATAGCATAATTCCAGATACTGATGACACTGCACACAATACAGGATCTGCCAATATATGATGGAAGACGTCACCTTCTCTAACTGTTATCATGGAAGAAAACACTTTGATTTCTGCTTTATTAATGAAGCATATAATGAAGCATGTCTGCCATTGGATCAGATGCAAAGACTTAAAAGAGCTCACAATCTTTCTTTGCTTCACTGTATTATGACAGAATGAACCCCCACTTCCTTTACAGCATGGTCAAAATGACTGGAAAGGAACATAGGAACTCACAATGAGGTTTTTTTTTTTTTAATTTTAATTGTGGAACAGCAGCTGGAAAAGTAAATGAGAAAAGAAAAATATAACAAACTAAAGTAAGATCATTCTCTCAAGAGGGCCTGGTGAGAGTTGAGTGGAGTGAGCTGACTGCATGGCCAGTTCAAAATGGCAGCCAGCCACAGGAAGCCATCACTAGTAACCGCGTGATGGCAGCAGGAGCAGCAGTCACCTCCCTGGCTGAGAAGAGCATGAGGCTTGCGAGGTCCCAGGGAGCATCTGAGGGGGTTTCTGATTCCCAACACTCTCAGGCCGTGCATCATGTGTTGTATTTGTGTAGGTGCAGGCCAGCAGGCAAACAGTCTCGCAAGAGGGCCCAATGGCAGTCAGGCAAAGACAACTGATGATGCTGCCAGTTCAAAATGGCAGGAAGCTGCATATAACCCATCCCTGGGGAATGCCAGTGACCAGGGCCACAAATACAGTTAGGGTAGCTTGCACAGCTTTTCATGCAAGGAGAGTGCACTCTGTCACTGAGCAGCCTGCTCTGCTCACCAGCAGGCATCGGCCGCAGCCCTGATGGCCTCCCCAGCCAACGGCAATGCATTAAACAGTATTTTGTCAGGTGTGTGGCAGTGAGGAGGCACAGACATGGTTGACCACCTGGCAGAAAGCTATGCCTTCCGCTTCTGTTCCTCCGGCACCTGGTAGGACGTGTTTTTTTTTTTTAATTTTCTTTTAACAAAAAGCATATTGAGAAATAGTAATAACACTTGCACTAAGATGATGAAAAACAACGTTACTGAGATTTTCTCCAAAAAGCTGCAAGACTATCTCCTATTAGCAGACAGAAGATTCATTAGAAGATAAAGAACAGAAGCCGCTCGGTGCTTAGTAAAAATCGGAAAACCTGCACGACTACAACACATTCTAGCAGGCTGCTGCTGAATATATAATATTTTCTTTGTAATACTGTTGATAGTAAAATCAAAATTACATAAAACATGATATCTTATTTACTGTCCAAATTAATGAAGAATGAAACAGGTTGGGAGGATTTTAGGACAACAGTTAGGCTCAGAGCTAGAAACAGAGCCCTGTTTCTATATAAACTCCATCAAAATCCATGGATCTCCAAAAGCATGTGAACTGACAGAACATAAAGGAATATAGTGGCCAAAAAAATTTACAATTCTCCAATGATTCTGTGCATAGCACTTCTTTTATTGTAATAAATAAAAAAATTATGACTGCATGTTAGATTTTCAAGAAAACATTAGAACTTACTAACGATACAGATTCAAAAGCACAAAGCAATAAAAACCAAATAAACAAAATCTATCGATGTACAGTTGTTTACCTTTAGGGCATAAGTATTACCAGAACTTCAATAACAAAATGAAAACATATTTTCAGTGAGAAAGATTTCACAGAAAATCAACATGTTTTTTCATATTACCTTTTTTTTTGCAAGTCTGTCAAAATACTTGAAAAATAAGTAACATTGACTATTAAAGAGATACTTTCATCTACAGCTTCCAAATCTTACTTATTAAGACTTAGTGGCATTCTTCCGTGTTGGAAGAACATTTGCTCTATTACATCTTAGTGGTTTTAAATCTTCAAAAAAGCAAAGACCAATCAAAATGAATTGTTATTTCAAAAATTGGACAATTCCATATTTTAACTGTAAAGCTCCAATCAGTAATGTTAATCACATAAATAGAAAGCTTATGTCAGTAAACACACTTTTATTAATCCAATTAAACTAGAGGGGCAAATTATAAAAGAAGGTGCAGATAGATCCAGGTTTATCAATAAATGCAGAAACTTATCAATAAATGCAAAACAGTTTAGAAAACAAAATTACATTCCTGAGATAGCAACAGCAAAAGTTTAAGTATCTGACCACCCTCCATCCTTCATTATCTTATGCACAAACTTATAGGTGCTCAAAAGGTTCAGAATACACAATTAATGAACTATGCTTGTCTCTCATACCACAACTAAGAATCTGAATTTCTATTCATTTTCATTTCTTACGTATGTAAGTGCAACACTCACTAAATAGTTTTCATCCTGGAATGCATAATGTAACGTTGTGATCCACTGGTTATCTCCATTCACTAATACATCTCTCTCTTCTCGAAAACATGCTGTCTGAAGGGGAGAAAAATAATTATTATAGGCTTTAAATAAAATAAACAAAAGCAAACACATTTTGCAGTCTGGCTATTTAATTTTTAACATCACATTTGGAAAACAAATTCTAATCTCTCTCTCAGTTAAAAAGTCATTTACTACAATCTCCAAACATGTCAAAATCTAAGAAAAATTAGGTATCAGAAGAGTCTACTTTCTTCAAATGTAAACAGTTGTACTTTTCTACATTGTTAAGGAAAGTTAACTTACAATTTTGTTCAGAATAGTGTCTAAAAGATAGTGTAAAAGAAAGAATAATAATTGTATGGGCTCTATTTAGACAACTGATAGAGAAAAACAGAGACCATAAACTCTTCCAACACACTCTGCTACCTCACAAGGATGGTTCATCAGTTTGAACCATGCTCAATCTCTCTTACATCCTATGAGACAGCTAAATCTGAAGTAAAATCAAGCCTTTTCACTTTTCCAATTTCACTTCCAAAAACAATAGCCATATACCAGACCCCTAACACGTCTATTGGTAGCTGTGAGATTTGGAAAGCGAAGAATGAAGAGTGATATAGCATTTGAGATTGAGCTATGCAGAAGAATACATTCAGTAGAAACAAAGCAGAAAATAACTCCCCCTCCTCTAATCAAATAAGCTGTAACAGGTCTTATTTTGGTGAATAAATCGAACAACCAAGGAAAAGAAATGTGGCATACTTTAATCACAGCATAATGCGTGAAATAAGCAGTGAAATTTGTGTAAATAACAAAAAAAAATACTTAAAAACAAATACTGTCAAAGGTTATTAAATGAAAAATAGACTTCGGGGTGGGAGAAGAGAGGAACATCTTCAAAGGGAAAAAAACTGTTTATGCTTCAGCTTGTTTTTTTTCCTTCCTTGTTTGTAAACTCTGCATATTTCAGAAAGAGATATTAAGAACTCTTGCTCTCACAAGGATAAATGAAATGACATGTAGATTCTCTACTTGTTATTACACAATTCAAGTATTAATTACTACACAGTTTATATAATTCCTGTTGTTTTTGCCATGATTTAATGTAAGAACAGGAGGCTGTGCGTTCCTTGAGCACTCTAAACACTCACCTCTGGACAACGTGCCTAGAGCAGACAGCAACAGCTATTACCACAGTAGATCACAGTTGAGACAGTAACAGCCAAGGAGTCTAAGTAAGTGGTATATGGGCTTTTCATTAATTCATGGCCAAAAAAAGATTGTATCAGTGGTTCCTGTAATTGCTATAACATAGTTCAATTACATAAATTCATGTTGTTGTTTTTTTTTGCTGTTATACTACTGCCAAATAGAAGTAAATTCTAGAATAGATGCAATTGCACTAGTCTAAACATGGCTTACATGTTCATACCAATACAACTGCACTAAGACATAGTGATTTAATGTAACTAATAAATGGACCTATTCTTAAAAGGAAGGTTGCATTTGTGTTCTCCCTTCAGAGCTCTCCTCAGAGCCACATGGCTAAGGACCTCCATCACAACTCCCAGGGCACTGGACAAAGCAGCACCTTCTCACAGAGGAAAGGAAGACAGACATGTAGCAAACTCATTTTATTCTTCTGTGGTCTCAGTGTATGTATCTCTGGGGTCTTATTCTTTTGGGAATATAACAAATTTGGCCTGACTGAAACCTTTATAAGTGGGGGGAAGATTGAACCGAAAGCCTTTTGTGCCCAATCCATGATCTCAACATTACACTTCATCTTCGTAAGGCACAGTCTTTCTAAATTGTTGGCAGAGACCTCCAGAGGTCATCTGATCCAACTAAGCCACTATCCATCATATTTGAGAGGTTGTGGTGGTTTTACTTGGGTGGGCGGCTAAGCTCCACAACTGCTCTCTCACTCCCCCTCCTCAAAGAGAAAGGGGGAGAAAAATATGATGCAAAGGGCTAAAGGGTTGAGATAAGGACAGGGAGATCACTCAACAATTATTGTAATGGGCAAAACAGACACAGAGTATGGAGACAGTAAGATTCATTGACTATTACTAACAAGCTAGAGCAGTGAGAAACACAAAGGAAAGATACCGAAAACGCCTTCCCCCCCATCCGCCCTCTTTTACCTCCTCCCCCCAAGCGGCGCAGGGGAACGAGGGAATGGGGGTTGTGGTCAGCCTATAGCGCTTAGTCTCCGCTGCTCCTTCTTGGTCACTCTAGTCCCCTGTGCTGTGGGGTCCCTCCCACGGGATGCAGTCCTTGCTGAACTGATCCTGTGGGGGCTGCCCACAGGCAGCAGCTCTTCAAGAACTGCTCCCACACGGCTCCGTACCACGGGGTCCATCCCCCAGGAGCAAACTGCTCCAGCACGGGTCCCCCATGGGCGGCAGCTCCCCCCAGACCCCCTGCTCCTGCGTGGGCTCCTCTCCACGGGCTGCAGCTCCGGCCCAGGGCCTGCTCCAGCAGGGGTCCTCCACAGGCCGCAGCTTCCGTCAGTGCAGGTCCACCTGCTCCACCGTGGTCTCCTCCATGGGCTGCAGCGTGGAACCCTGCTCCACCGTGGTACTCCATGGGCTGCAGGGGGACAGCCTGCTTCACCATGGTCCTCACCACAGGCCTCAGGGGACTTCTGCTCCGGCGCCTGGAACACCTCTCCCCCTTCTTCTTCACTGACCTTGGCACTTGCAAGGCTGTTCCTCACTCCTCTCACTCTCCCAGCTGCTGAGTGTGTGGCAGCATTTTTTTTCCCCTTTCTTAAATATGCTCTCACAGAGGCGCAAAACAACATCGCTTATTGGCTCAGCTCTGGTCAGCAGCAGGGCCCTTGCCTTACATGGGGCAGCTTCTAGATTCTTCTCACAGAAGCCACCCCTATGGCCCCCTGCTACCAAAACCTTGCCACATAAAACCACTACAGAAGTCGTGGCAGTCTGCTGAAGTTCCCATGGACTGGAAGAAGGGAAACATAACCACCATTTTAAAAAGGGGGGAAAAGGAAGACCCAGGGAACTACAGGCCAGTCAGTCTCACCTCTGTGCCAAGCAAGATCGTGAAGCAGATGCTCCAGGAAACTATGCTAAGGCACACGGGAAATAAGGGAAATATATGTTGACAGCCAATATGTTTTCACTAAGGGCAGATCATGCCTGACAAATCTGGTGGCCTTGTACAATGGGGTTACAGCACTGGTAGATAGGGGAAGGACAACAGACATATCATCTGCCTGGACTTGTGCAAAGCACTTGACACTGACCCACATTATACCCTTTTCTCTAAATTGGAGAGATACGGATTTTACAGATGGACCACTCAGTGGGTAAGGCTAGATGGTTGCTTCCAAGAGTTGTGGGTCAACAGCTCAATGTCCAAGTGGAGCTCCTCAGGAGTTGGTATTGGGACTGGAGCTATTTACCACCTTTGTTGGTGACATGGACAGTGGGATCAAGCGCACCTTCAGCAAGTTTGCTTATAACTCCAAGCTGTGTGGTGCAGTCCACACGCTGGAGGGAAAGGATGGCATCCAGACAGACCTTCACAGGCTTGAGAGGTGGGCCCATGCCAACATTATGAAGTTCAACAAGACCAAGTGCGAGGTCCTGCACCTGGGTCAGAGCAATCCCCAACACAAATACAAGCTGGGCAGAGAACGGATTGAAGGTAGCCCTGAGGCAGCCAAGATATTGCTTGCACCGTCCAAACTGAGGAAGAGACAATAGTCAAACAACTTTGTTGCTTTTAGTGAGTTTTAGTTTTAGGAGTCTACTTCAGACGGTTTGGTTTTTAGTATGCAAAGATTAAGAAGTTCAAATAAATTAGATACACGTTCAATTTAAAACAAATATACCAATTTTAATGTGCGGTGTTTTTTTTTATGTTTCTTTCCACAGGAATCCATGGAAAGGTACTGTGGATTCTATGAAAGGTGAAATCATATAATACAAGTAGGAACCCAAAGCAAAGCAGCACCAGCGAAAGAGTTTTTTCAGAACACAGAATGGACTTATGCTTTAGCAATGAACTTTCTGTCACAGATTTTTGCAAATGGGACATTTTTATGAAACACGCTCTCAAATTTGAAACTTTTATCTAATTTTTCAATCAAAAAATTGGACCTTGACTAAATTCCAAATGCTGACAAACTAATACACATGGTGAGTTAAAGCTTGGTAATTTCCTTATACCACAGAAAATATACTTGCTAAAGACTACTGAAATAAATACACTATAAGGTTGCTTGTATAGTACATAATTCTTTGCCAATTACAGAAACGGTGTACTGTACAAAACATTCAGCCCCACCTAAATCAAGTCACCGTGCCACTTAACCCCTCCCATGAACTGCTTTAAGCTTATTTTGATATTAATCTTCATATTGCCAGTAAGTACTGAAGCACCTCCTCAAGTGGAATATACACAGAGTCTTCTCATGGAAAAAGAAGTAACAATTCACTAGAGTAAGAGGGTATGTGATTATAGAAAAAAAATTTATCTTACTTCAGCTCTCTTCAGCATCTCCCACTTATTAAGTATCTTCATGGCAAAAACCTTATCTGCATTTTTCAGTTTTACTACTGCAACCTGGAAAAGATAAACAAAAGATAAACCTAAACATTAAAAGACATTATGTTTTCTTTTATGAAGCCTTGCAATTTTTTTTCTTCAGTGTTTTGGAAACAACTTTACTATCCATGCATGATACCATAGCATCACTATCCAGAAAGAGTATCATCACAGCAGTATGGGCTATTTATTCTGCAAAAGCTCCAAGTCTACTTTAAGCTTTCATTATGTATCACACTTTCACTACGCATCATTTTTCTAGGTGACTAGATGAACAATGGTATTTTCACACTATCACATTTCTTGCTCTATCATCTGCACGAAGCTATCACTGGCTGTATACTTGATATTCTTGGACTCATCCTTCCAGTATTACACAGTAATTTAAGTTATAGACCCACCAAGAAAAGACAACAACTTACTAGTCAGTTTCTAAAACCAAGAAACAACTCATTCTAGGTTCTAGACACAAATTATTACTGTAGATTTGCTGTGGGGTAATTTCTACTCTTTCAAAAAAATGCACTAAAATATATGGTAAAGTATTACTTCATATTTTTCCACTTGAAGTTCAATGAACCCTTTTATCATGCCTCTTGTCAGCGGCAGGGAAATGCTGAAACTCACATTTTCTAGAAAAGTAAACGTAAGGAAACACAAGCTCTACTCCCCTTCATTGTTTGTTAAACATGAGATACCGTAGGCCCATCTAATATTGCATTAGCAAAGCGTACTGATATAGTCTTTTTCTGAGAATATTATAGTTTTGCTGATTTATATGAAAAGCTAAGATGGAATATTTTTATGAAAGAGGAAGGGAAGAATTTTACATAAATATGTTTTCACAGTTCAGGATTCCCTGGGTACAGAAAGCTAAGTGTCTTAATCAAAGTGGCCATCAATAATCTGACACACACTCAGAGTTGCTGATCAAAATGAGACCGGACCACTGTATTACCATACCAGTTATGGAGAAGTTCAACTATTAATACAATACATTTTAATAACCATTCACCAACTAACCCATTCTGCCTCCTCCCTTTCAAATAATCTCTAAGGCTTACGGAGATGCATTTATTTCTGTGTGCACTCGGTTACAAACCAGCATGCTGTCACCCAGATTATCACCATCTTCATCCTGCAGGCCAGTGACAAAAAAAAAATACTAAGGTTGATTCCTACATTCCTTCTGCCTCGTTCATAATCAGTAAACTAGCCATGTGTGAAGACAAAGATAACAGAAAATACAAGATCAGACAGTTTGAAGAACGCGTAATGCAAACATCTTTCAGCCATCTTCAAATGTGTCATCAGCTGCAGCAGCTTCATACATATGGCAAAAGTACACGTTGAAGGATTGCAATACTCAGATGTCTAAACTTAAGCATATCTAAAAGTGTACCTCTTACTTAGCTATAGATTCCCAGACAAAGCAGCTGTCGCTTCCCATTTGTGCAGCAATACATTACTAGCCCTGCTGTTGATACTGCTGCCTTTGGGGTGAGGGGGAAGAATAAAAAAAGGAGAGAGACAGAAAGGTAGTAGATATATGTGTTTAACCCCGTTTACGAACCCAAATTTTTAGAGGTTGATTCATGCACAAAAACTGAGGCTAAAGTCCAGACCTTGGATCCCTCAAGGTACTTTAAAATTTGAAACACAAAAATATATTGTTTAGACTGTAATTTTCTTTCATAAATAACATCCACTATTCTATGCGTGGTATCCCAAGACCGAGCAACACAATTTTCCATAGAAGGAAATCCTCTGGGGTAATACATAACCCACAACGCAGATTTGAAACTTGAGTTTCCTTTTATTCTTCTAGTTAAATCTCTAACAAGCTGTATCTGTATTGGGGTTTTTAAATGAGAAACGGTGGGAGGAGAAAACCTTAACACTGAACCTAGTCAGCATTCAAATTGTGTCATAGCTTGGATGACAGGGACAGCTTCTTCATAATGCAGTCTGGGACATGAAGCTACTGTGTAATTCTGCCTTAAGCACTTTTAAGGATTTTGCCATTGTTGTGGACAAAAATAAAAAAGCTGGCCATAGAGCTGGCTGGATTGCTGTTGTTGAGTGAAGTTTTACCAATCCCACCAGTACCATTGGAGGACAGGCAGCCAGACGTGTGAGCAGAACACGGTATTTCTACTCCAACTTCAGGGCTTCATTTGTTGCCCTTAGCATGCTCAGTAAAAGGCCATTTTTTTTGTTTGGTCTTGTTTTCTTTGGTTGTTGTTGGGGTGTGTTTTTATTTGCCCCCCCCTTGATTTCTTATGACATGCGCTAATTGCACAGCTGCCTAATTTTCCAGTCTCTTATACAGCATTTACTTGGACACAGCTGAAAGAGATACAGCACTGCCTTTGGTTAACAGCTGGAGAGTAGGCTTTGTAATAATTGAGGGCTTGGTGCTTTCTGTGAATGTCTACCAGAACTGAAGAGTGACTAAAGAACAAAAATAGACTCGTGTTTACCAGCTGCATTTACAATCAGGAGCAGCCGTTTAGTCTGTCAAAGGCATTCATGTTATTCCATATCCATCCATATTCCACACCACCCCCACCCACCCAACACACACAAGACCACAATGAAAACAGCATCATTTTCCTGCAATCACAGCATCTTTCTGTGTGTCTCAGGGCTTCGTGGAATTAAATTCTACAATGCTTATTTCAGGATTTGACTGTGAAACAAACACCAGACACTTCAGCAATGAACAATCTGAGGTGGTTTCTAATTGTAACAAAAAATTCTCAAACGTGATTACAGAGCCAGGCAGTGTTTACATATACATACACACACATCTACATGCTATGTGTATGAATGCTCAAGTACACCGAGTGCTGTTTTTATGTTCTCCCTTCCCCAGTGAAATTGTCAAGACAGAAGAAAGGATGATCATTCCTAAGTAGTTATCCTGAAGTGCCTTGCTACTGGAATTTATTAAGATTGGACACAAATTTTTCTTTGTTGTGGTGTTTTTGTTTGTTTGTTGCTTTTTTAAAATTATATTTTCCTGTGAGCAGCTCAACAAAAATTACTGGTATGTGTTGATGTAAACATTTTGGTTGAGTCAGATGCTTTTTCCTCATTCTTCCAACAGTTCTCTGTATTTCTCACAGGGGGAAAGATGAAAAAGATGGGAAAGACAGGGAAGAAAAGGGGAAAAAAAGGCCAATATTGCTTTTTCAAAAGTAGCCAGCCCAACAGAAACAAGCACCGAATTTCAAAGTAACATACAGTGAACTAACAGCCTCTTATCTGTCAAATAACTAACGCAATCTGAGCACAACACTGCTTTGGCTTTTCTTATAAAGTCTTAGCTCTTATGACCAACCTCTGGATTGAAGGGGGTGGGGGGGATGTTATTGTTCATACCTAGATGCCAAAATTTAGGAATGACTAGTTCTCAAAGCTAGGATAATCCTCCTCCCAAGGAAAACATTTGTGTTTTCTAAAGGCAGCACTCTTTAAATTTTAAATAAGTACGTGTATGCGTGGAGAGGGAAGGGAAAAGGAAGCATTCTCAGAGTGACAGCAAGCAGGCTATGGACTTCAAGGGAAAAGGAAAACCAAGAACCTCTTACAGTTATAAGCAATACTTGAACTATTTTTTGCCTACATCAAACTTGCATAAACAAAAAGGGAAATATTTATTAACTATGCAAATTAAAAAAAAAAAACGAGGAGTGTAAAATCAAAATCAAAACAAGTCTGAGACTATGCCAATGAAAACTTGCACTAAAACTTCGTAGTCTATGGAATTTCAGAATTATGCTGCTTCAGGAGATGAGAATTAATCTTCCCAGAAACCTAGAGAAGCTTTGGTCTCGTTTACAGTTTCCTGGAAAGAAACCATCTTCTGCTTAATCTGTCTCAGCAAACTACTATCACCTACTGAATAATAACAAGTATTTTGCAGCTTAATATCATTATGGTGCTTGGTGGCTAAAGTAGCAGCAAAATTTGGAAGTCCTTTTAAAAATCTTGTTTATATGCTTACTAGTTATTTGGAAAGAAAACTAGTAGTTTCATACATAATTTGTTTTCCTAGACAAATATTTAAGTAGGACTTTAAACCTGTATTTAAACTAGTCAGTAGATTTAATATATATGCTTGCAAATATTTTAAAAGTCCTACTTTAAGAACGCATAAAGTCAAATATTTTCATTGAAAGAATTTAAGTTTTCCCCTTACTGAAGATTTTGATGATTAAGTGGTCATGCTGTCTTTCTCAGGTAGGGCATTACAAAGAAATATTGTTCCTAAAAGAGAACTACCATGTTGTGTGGACGGTCCCCAGAAGAGGATGGGGAAAGTTATGCTCTCACTATCCATGGTATGATTCATCGCAAAGAAGCCTCCTTAGAAAGCACTACAAGGGTGGGTGGGTGTTGGAATTAGCTGCTGCGGAGTTTGATGCTGATTCAGCAGACTAAAATGACTTCTTTTAAAAAGTGTAATATGAGGCAGGTTTCATGCATGATTCTTCTGACAAGAAAGTACTCACACAGTGATTTTTCTTACATCCTATATGATTTGTGCATGAACTGAGCTGCAGCTACTATGGCAACATTGAGAAAGTCACTGATTTATGCAGAAACATTTGCATCAAGACGGTGAATGCAGCATTTTCTTTGCGGCAAAGGTTAAGGCTGAAGATCGATTATCCACAAGTGGATACTACATTACAGTAAAAATTCCTGTTCCTTAAGTACTTACCTACAGAACTTTGTTCTTCCATAATCAGACTTTACTAGCCTAATTTTTCACATTAAGCAAATACGTAAGCAAACCTGAAAACTCTTCCTCATCTGCCATCAAAGCCCCCAGAGATGCTCTTATATCAATGAAAACATAACAGTCTGAAAAACATTTCCCGTTACAAAAGAAATGAAGACATTGCTCATAATCTCTTCCTTGTACTTTGGATTTCAGCGCTCAGATCTTTTTTTGAGGCAATAAAGAATAACTTCTGCAGAAGCTTTGAATATTATTCCCATTTGTAACACATTTGGCCATTAAAAAATTCTAGGCATCATTACACATTATGTGGGTCCTTCTGTATAAATAGTGACTTAAGTGAAGAACAAAGCATGTTCTTAATATAACTTAAGAAGTGGGGCAGAAAGCTAGGGTTTATTCATTCGAGTTTCCCCAGCCCAGTATATTCTGAAATCCCCAGTGGCCATAAAACTTCGTGGTGAACAGCCTTGCTTGAAACTTGAAATAAAAGATGGTTTAATCAGAAGTAGCAAAAAAATTTTATAGTTTGACAGTAGTAGGTGACAACTAAAACAGAAACTAACATTTGGTAAAATCCTTGCAAGAAATATAGGGAAAAAAATTCAAATATTAATTTTAGGAAACAAAGCAACAAGAATAGAGATATTTCTCTGTGTTCATAGTATGTCAGTATCAGTATCTGGCAATTTAAGTTATTGAAAACTACTTTCAGACAATTCAGTTATTAGGAAGATTGGAAAAGACTACACCATCAGTAACTCAGCGGTCTCTATCTGCTGACTCAAAGAACTATAGTTGAGCAAATGACTTATCAGATGGCTGAAATATGGTCTTTTAGCCCACGTGAACTTGCCTCTTTGAAAAGTTAAGAGATTAAAAAGAGCTGCAAAGGGCTGCCAGAGAAGATATAAAACAAAATATACTTGCATCAAGTATTAGGTTGGCCTAAAATATCCCTTCTGCCTGAATAATGTAAAACATACACATTGGTATGTGGCTATTAACTGTCTCTCCTCAGTGAGGCAGATCAGCAAGTATATTCAAATCCTTCCTTTTGCCTTTTTCACACACATACCTCACCAAAGGCTCCTCGACCAATCACTTTCAGGATCTCAAAGTCTTCTTTATGTAGTCGCATCTGTTTCACTTTAGATGTAAACGGTTTTGCTGAAACAAGGAAAATATCAACCATTAAAAAACAAAAAAATGAAACATAAAATAGGTGTAAACAGAGTCCTGAAAACAACAGACCATTTTGCTTATATACCTATATTCTCTAATGTAATGTAACAAAGTTTAAAGCTGGAAATAATAGCCAGTAGAACTATGACGAAACTGCTGTGAGAGAAAACTGGATTTTGCCTTTAAGGAAAAGGAAAAAAAAAAAAAAATAACAGTCCAACGATAGTCTTTCGAGATCATAGACATCCACTGCATTTGTGTTTTATGTGATCTGTGATCGCAAAAGGAAAGGATAATATAATGAAGAGTTCACTTTGGACCGTTGGACAATATGAATTTCTCTGCCAAACAGCTAAACTCTATTGCATTTGATATAAAATTAAAATGCTGATGAAAGATGACCAGAAGGATAATACTGTCCTCATTTATGCATCATGCAGTATTTTTTATAGACCACTTCTTCAAGAGAGAGGACACTTATGAGTTAATTCTTTGCTACTGGAAGCAAGAACTCACAGGACATTATTAACACATTCAATGGAAAATACCCTACCTGTATAAAGTGGGTTTATCAAAAGAACCCAAAATAAAAAAGAACCTGTCCTCCCTTCATCCCCTCCCTAAATCCAACACTCCCATCCCCCAAAAAAAGAAGAACAAAACAAAAAAACAGAGTGTGGGAGGGGAACAACAACAACTGGACTTTAATTTTTTTATGCTCCATTACAAGAATAGCATAAAAAAATTAAGAAATACAAACCACCGCATTTGAAGTTTGTATTTCCAAGGTTTGAGGGGGGGGGGGGGGGGAAGAGAATTAAACACACAACATTCAACTTAATTCTCATGTTAAGAGATGATATAGGAATTACATAACACCAGGCTGGATGTTCTCATCCAAACGGAATGATACATTGTCAAGTCAAAGATTTAATACTTATTATGTTTCAGACAAAAGAAGTTCTTTATAGTTATTGTGCCTATAAGCAATAGCATTCTTTTCCCCAACATTTTGTTTCTCTGAAGCACGAAGGGTTTAGTACTTCTCTCTTACTCTTGCAAACAATTCCACTACAGTAAATACACGACTTCATGAGGTTGACTTACTAAATTTATATTCTTAAACTTAGAGATTTAGACTACTTTAAAATAAAGCAAAGACAGTATATATATATACGTATATGTGTGTATATATATATACATATACATATATATATATATATATATCAATTTAGCACTGTTTGTGTCCATATACAAGTTGAAAACAGAATTTAACTCAAAAAACTCATTACCTTGCCAGAGTCCATGAACTGAAAGATCAAGTACCCAGTTTGTCATGGTAGGTTTGAAATGACATGACAAGGAAAAAATTGTAGGCTGAACTATTTACAAATAAACCCTCTCCATAGTCAGCTAATGAATTTGGAAATAAGGTTTTTTTTGATTATCATACAATTTGACTGTACAAGCCATTGATAACAACAATTGATATTTTTGCCCTGAAAAGTAACAGATTTTTTTTGAGTTTTCATATCAGACTTAACTTGTTCAATTTTTCTAAGATTCTTCAGATGCAAGGAATCTAGCATGAGTTACATTTGTTATAACTCTAAGAACATCAGCTTTTGCCTAAATAAATAAACAGACAGGTAGGTTTTAGGTCCAAATAGTAATGATGTAGCCACAAGACACTGAGATTTGCACTTATTTTAGTAATATTTTTACCTTTAATTTATACTCGTTTTATTCAAAATATTTAATTGTACAATTAAAGTGCAGGGTATTCTTTTAAAATGTAATTCAACTGAAGTATTTTTCTCAAGCTGAGATCCCAAACTTTCAACCAACCTTTTAAAACTTAAAAAAAAACAAACTTTTTTTTTAAAAAAAGTAAAAAAAAAGTCTTGCAATAAGCAAAATAAGTGACAGCAAAATGTAGTGCCTTACTGGGACAGCAAAAGCTGTGCTGTTCCAAGTGATTCAATACAAATATTAACACTACTGATGTATATAACTGAGCAAATTAGAACATTCTATTCAAGTCTTTTAACTTGAAAAACAACTGATTGAAAACAAACATGTAGTTCTTGACTTCAACTTTTTTTTTTGACCATTACAGGCCTGGATAGCATACAAGACAAAATATCTTGTTAACAAGCAACAGCATAGCTATGTAAACCACAAAACTCTTCCTCACTTTATATTGTAAGGAAAGGCCTGTCATTCTTTAATTATTACATTTTGGATTCTTCCAGGGTTCCCATAGGGACACTGGAAAAATAAACATCATTAAAACTACTTCAGTAAAATACAACAGACAAGAATACATTTGGATACAGTTTAATGATTTGTAGCATCGGTGTTAGTGGAAATGTTAGTAAACCCTAACATACATATATTTTAATCATCTGTAGCAACAGAAACGTCAATGTATAGTCAAGCAGTACTATGATGAAAGATATAGTCCAAGAAAAGAAAAGAAAGAGAAAAAAAGAACTGCTCTCAGAATGTACTCTAAATAGCTCGTTCCAAAACAAAAAAGAAAGGTCAATTTGCTTTTATCATCTATGTTGTTTGTCTGCTCTACAAACATCTGCTGTTCTTGTGGCAACAGCCATCTCTTGTACGGAAAGTTTGGCCTAGGCAAGGGTCTTGGAAGGCAGATCTTCAGACAGCAATTTCATACTTCAGGCTTTCCAGACTATGAGGTTCACAGGCAACTGATTTGGCAACACCACATGAAGACAGCAAACCTCCAGGCCAGAAAACGGTTTTCAAAATGCAATATGCTCAAAGGGGCCCCTGCAACGCCGTTCTATTAAATTATACAGGTACACAACACCCCAACCCCGATTAACTTCCCCTTTCCGTTAACAGATTCATAATGAAGGTAACAGTTAGAAAATAATGCTCTTTTTCAGAAAGAGCTGCAGTTTCCTTGACTGGTGATAGCGCCTGTCTGCAGCATTTTGAGGGCACTTATTATTAGCCTTACTTACAGTATATTTAATACCAAGGGATTTAATTTTTAAACTCCTGGAGATAACAGTCCATCTCTCCTGAAGAGGTGACAGGGAGGACAGTGACACAGCTGACAACCCAATACAGTTTAGTATTCTGATTATAAATATGAATGATATCAAACATGGGAAAAAAAAAAAAGAGCAGTATTGGTGCCTCACATGAAATTCTGGTCTTATGCTCCTGGCTTGCTCTCTTTCTCTCTCTTACCCTCCAGTTCTCTGTTTTGCCTGCAGAGCTGGCCCTGAAATTCAGATTCGTCAGGGCTAACCTGCTGGCTAGGCGGAAGAAATTAGAGGCTGAGCTCCTTCTCCCCCCCTCACTACAGGGAACTGCAGAGAACTAGAGCTGCTGTATGCACAGGGTTAAATTCAATCAAAGTGAGATGAGGATCAAAAACTGCTTAAAGAAAGCATCTGCAGGCTTAGAGCAGCAATTTAAAATGCACGCCCACAATTGATTTAAAAATAAAACAAAACAGAACAGGAAAATATTAAGGAATTCGAAAATCTTTTTGGTGTCTCACTGTTGCCATTAGCTGCTTTATGGGTGGCTCTATCTTCTCACGGCAGATCTCAGTAAAGTATCCATGTCTTACTTCCCAAAGGAATTATAAAACATGCTTCCTTGGTGAGCACACAGCAAAACCAGGTTTCTACGCACTGCTCCGTTCAACACCGAATACTGCATCAGTCCAAAGATTCAGAAACTAAAAGCTGTATCCACCACAACTGTTAAAACCAATGGTGAAAGTTCATTGCAAAAGAAACAGGGAATTGAAAAGGAAAACAGCGTACGTCCATCAGCTAGTTTTCCATCTCAAGAGAAAAACCTTTTCCTTCATCAGTTAAAAATAATTATAAATCATATGAAAGATTCACAGAATGGCTTGGGTTGGAAGGGACTTTAAAGATCACCTAGTTCCAACATCTCTGACACCTCCCACACCTCCCACCAGATCAGGTTGCCCAAGGCCCCATCCAGCCTGGCCTTGAACACATCCAGGGATGGGGCATCCACAGCTTCTCTGGGCAACCTGTGCCACTGCCTCACCACCCTCTGAGTGAAGAATTTCCTCCTAACAACTAATTTAAATCTCCCCTCTTTTAGTTTAAAACCATTCCCCTTGTCCTGTCATTATCTGCCTGAAAAATGCCACTCTCTATCTTTTTTATAAGCCCCCTCTTAAGTATTGAAAGGCTGCGATGGGGTCTCACCAGAGCCTTCTCTTCTCCAGGCTGAACACCCCCAGCTCTCTCAGCCTTCTTCATAGGAGAGGTGCTCCAGCCCTCTGATCATCTTAGCAGACCATCTGTGGACCTGCTCCAACAGCCCCACGTCCTTCTTGTGCTGGGGGCCCCAGACCTGGACAAGAGCTCCAGGTGCAAGCCCCACAAGGGCAGAGCAGTGGGGGACAATCCCCTCCCTTCCCTGCTGGTCACACCTCTGTTGATGCAGCCCAGGATGCAGTTGGCTTCCTGGGCTGCGAGTACACACTGCTGGCTCATGTCAAGATTTTTGTCCATCAGACCAGAACCCCCAAGTCCTTCTCTGCAGGGCTGCTCTCAACGAGTTCTTCTCCCAGTCTATACTCATGTCTGGGATTGCCCTGACCCATATGTCCATCACCTTGCACTTGGCTTTGTAGAACCTCATTAGGTTCACGTGGGCCCACTTGAAAAAAATAATATAAGAATACACACAGAGCTTTCCCTTGCAAAGGAAAAAAAACACTTGATCTAAGAAGCTGTCACTCATACTACCAAAAGTTTCTGCAATTCCTACTAACACCGTCCTCGCAAACACAAACAAAACAAACAAGAAGAAAGCAAAATACAATACACTGATGGACATGTTTTTAAAGGCATTCTGCAGTTTTGAAATTTCTGCTAAATTCATGAAAGTAACTTAACAAGTGTTTTTATTTTACAGGTTCAGTCCAAATCCAAATCCAAACTATTTTCAACTGGCTTTTATCCACTGTGATTATGAAATGTGTACATAGCATTTCTGAGTTAAGACAGACCACAAATAGATGTTTCAAAAATCTCCAGAAAAGAGGTGTGAGAGAATGTTCCTCCCAAAATAAACATTACTACTGAAAAAAAAGTAGAAATAATTGGCAGTCATCAAGACAAAGGTGTTTAAAGACTAACTTAGTGGAAAAGAGACAAAAGTCTCCTTTTATCTCTACCCACCTAATATTGGCAAAACAGCACAAGAAAGCTTTCTTGCAGTTTCTTGTCTATTTGGAGGAAACCAGGGACAAAACACGGTAGTCAACAGCGATAACAGCTGAACATTATTTAAGGCAAAGTAAAAAAATTAAGCCACAAATACCCTTTTCAGTTTCAGCAGTTAAGATTCAGTTTTCATTCAGAACATTTTTAACATGTTTTCCTGATGAACAATTAATTGCCAACATCTGTCTGTACAGTTTAAGAATCTGTTGTTTTCCAAAAATCAGAAGTACGTCCACAAATTCCTTTACAGTTGTACATGCAGACACAATATTTTGAATCCTATTTATCCTGGGTAAAAATAATAATAATAATAATAATAATCTGTTCTCATCTAGGTCAACTGGAGACCATCCAACCATTTTTGGCTACAGCTACGACAAAAGATCCTTCAACGCAAATTGTAAAATCAGAGATGGAAGTAAAATATCTTTCCCAAACGTAGAAGATAGTTCTGTTCCACCCCCCAAGACTCAGATAAAAAGTAATACCTGCATTCATTAAACACTCACTGCAGATCTGGGCAACACTTCCACACTACACCAAAATATGGCTATTATTTTTAATGTCACCATTCTTTCTCATCACAAGAGTTTCAGTGAACCACCCTATATTTTAATATTGTTATACTACAGAAAAAATGAAATGTTGAACTTTAATTCATCCTGCTATGTAATTCTGATGCAATTCTTCTAGCACTGTCAGTAAAATCTTTACCATTGGACTCCTGTTTCACCTAGTAAAGTGTGGTGGAAATGCTCTAGGAGGAAAACAAGAGTAGACCAAAAAAATAAATAAATTGCGACATTTAAAAAATCTGAAGGGCTAACAAAAGAGAAAAAAGGTGGTCTTATGCTTAAAAAGCTGAATGCTGCTTAGATTCCATCCTTCATGCTGTCACAGAGCTGGAACCAAGACAACAAAAATCACATTTCTGACAGACAAGATCAAACTTTGCATTCCTTTTTATTTCACATACAACTCAAAATGCCGTTATTTGACTGCCAAAAACACTGGATGCTTGCACTATGTTTAGAATTAACTAAAATTTATCAGGCCTGTGTTTAGAATTACTAAATGTTCTGAAGAATCAAAATATATTCTTTTTTGATACCTGTTTAAGTAAAACTCAGTCTCTCAGGGCCTTAATTTTATCACATAAAATCAAGATGTTGCCATTTGATCTGATTCCACTCTTAAAAAAATATCTTACTGTTTGTGAAAGATTACGTGCTGACGACTATCAGAGACAAACGTGGATATTATGCAAGAAACAAAGCATGCAACCACACAGCAAATTTTTAGAAGGGGGAAAAAACAAAGGAAAGAATGACCACCTGTCAAGTAACAGCTCTCCCTTCTGAAGAACACATATTTGGTAACCACAGACTGTAAAACATCCTCTCAGGGGAGCTGTGGAGGCATCATTAATTCTGCTATTTCCTTTGCTCTGTATGCATGGTTTTCCATCCTTAATACATGATTTAAATATTCCCCTCATCTGAAAATAATAATAATAACCTTTAGAAGTTCTGCCGCATACCATAATAAGATGAGTGTTTCACCACAATAAAGCTAGTGACTTTGGTCCTCCAAACGCAGGCATCTAACACTTACTTGTCACCACGTAAAGGACCAGTGCTGCCAGCTATCATTCACACCATGGATCAGCACTAAAGAAGCCCCCTGCTCAGTGTCCAAGGTATTTCACAGCACTGTAGGAGTCTCCTGTTCCATTTCTGAAGCTAGAAAAATAAAAATTGTAAAGATTTTCCTCAAACATATCTAATATAGCAACGTGAGTTAGACTACCTTCTCTCGCCTCTCACAAATAGGTGATCCAGTTCCACCTCTTCCCTCCTGCGGCTCTTCATCCCAGTGCTTTCCTTCTCAGCTGTTCAGTCCTAACTTCTACCACAAAAATAACCGTCCAGTATCACTCTGCTTTGTCCCCAAGTACTTTTGCCACATCACCTGATGGTTTCTCCCACAGCCACCTCAGTTTTGTCCACATCTGTACCTCACGCACTTCTTAAATCCATCTGCTCGTAGCTGTCTCTATTTACTATCACATCCTTATCTCCCTGTCCTGCCAGTCACAGAAGCCTCCATCTAGGCCTAATTCTTTCTCTTTCTTTTCTCACTTACTGCTAGCTTTCTGATCTCCTGCTTTTTCTTCCAAACTCTGGTGTGTCTATCTGAAGTCTCTGTCACCAAAGTCCCATTTATCTTTGGCAATGAACACTTGCCACCGCCCTCTCACAAATTCCCTGAGGTATTTCCTTTCTCCTTTTACCACCACAAGTAGTCTTGAGGCCTTGCTCCAACTGATCTTTTGTTAAATTGCAGGTGACTAACAACAGGTACTTGAGCTACACAACATGTCTGCCTTCCTTTTACAATTTTAATTAAAAGACTGTTTTTACAGTTATCTATATAAATCAAATATACTTAAGTCAGACATTTGATTTTTTGCTGATACCGAGAGTTTCGTTACATCTTATGTAACAAACCTTGTTCATTTTCATTTTTAAGAAAGAAAAAGCTGTAAAAACTCAAACTGAAAACCACTTTAATCTCTTCTAGTTCAAGGTTCTGCTCTAAAGCTTGTGAGGAGTAGGGGCGAGCAGACCCTCCACAAACCCTCCTCCTCTAAAATGACTCAATTTGTGTAGCTATATATTTTTAGCATATACTTAACACTTCCAACTTGTGCTCAGTGTGTGAGATTTGGCAGGTGTGTATTTTGACATGAATCATTTGAGTCCTGTCTCTCACTCCTCCCTCATGGTGCTTTTACCCCAAAATATTCACTGCACGTTATTGCAGACTTTTCCTAGCAAATTGCAAGGGCCTCAGAACAGAAAGCGAGTAATGCAGCTGGAATAGCAGGCAAACTCTTCTACAGGAGGTCACAGGCAAGCACCCACCATACGAACTGATATATCACGTAACAAAATACCTTGTTTCCTCTTCAATACTATACAGCATATTTCACTGATACTGTTATTCATATTTGCATTGAATATGCATTGTTCTTGAGAGTCCCAGTCACAACTGGGGAACTCTTGGCAATGAATACCACACAAATGCATACAGCTACAATCCTTGTTCTGCCTTTATGGACAACACATCTGAAACGGAAGTTTTTATATGCATTTCTGATCTATACCTCACAACAAACTGAAGTTCAGACATTAAAAGTTTAAAACATATAAAAGCAAGAATTCCTCTGATGTATCTTATGTGAAATGGAAATATTACAAAGTAAGCGCAATAGGAACTTAATATTGTGAGAAGGAATTTTGCCAAGATTAAAATAATACACATATTATGGCTACATGTTTATTATTTCTTTAGAAGTTACCGCTTGTTGTTAATAGAGATACTGAGTTTTGAACACTGCCTGCATTAGTTTTACACTGTCCTATGGGCTTTTTTTCAGTAAAAATAAGAAATATAGGAAGGCATAGGAAAGCAGTACAACTATGTTATTACTAAAAATTAAGATAAGTAAAAAAGAAGGATCAAACATATATTTGGAATCAGTTATATCTGAAGAAAGAGTACCCTTCCACATAAATGTCAAACAGAGTTTGTTATTTTTAAACCATTCTTGACAAACAGTCAAGTCCTAGGTCAAACATAGATTACTTCCATAACAACACACTGCAGTCCCTAACAACTAAGGAAAACTTTACAACTTGATCTTTTTTACTCTCCTCTCCAAACACTGATTTTTTTTTTTTTTCTGATCTCAAATCCTTAGAAAAGAATAGCAATACCTGTTAATAATGGCCAGGAGTTTTAAGATTGTTAAAAGTTGTTAGTACACATTTACTGAGAATGTTCAGAAGGAAAAAACCAAACAAATACTAATAATAATTAAAAAAAAACACTATTAGTTTTAGCTTGGCTTCACAGAAAAAAAAAATAAAAAAAACTTAATTTGTTTCTCTTTTTCTAATTCCCTAGTTATATCCTAGGAAATAAAACTGATTATTGAAACTAACCGTAATATTCCGAGGACTACAAACATAAGGAGAAAAAAATGCAACATTAATACATAACACATGCACGAAAATTCAAAATGTGTTTTCCCATTATCTATTCAGAAAACAAATCTATTCAATGGTTCATACTTATCCATACCTTGCCAACTTTCCTCTACTCTACAATACAGAAACTCCTTTCCACCTAAACTTTCTGTATTTCTCATAAAAAGATAGCATTCAACTGATTGTGTTTCTTATTGTGTAGATGATTTTTTTTAATTTCTTTGAGATAAACTAAACATATTTAAATACTTTTCCATTTCTGGAGAGTCAGAATTCAATCCAGAAGTACTACTTGCCGTAAACAACTTTAGCAATATTCATTCTGAGGAAATGGGCTGCTTATCTAACTGCTTAAGTGGAAAGGACTCTTCAGTACAACAATGTATTTTGGGATTGCTTTTTTGTTATTTTTTCAAGTAATGATAGCACATAAAAAATTTTCATACAGAAGCAAAAAAAAGGATGGGTGGTATTTGCAATAGCCATTGTGGACATTTATTTGTTTTTTACAGCTAGTCCATGAGAAAGAGACCAGAACTGCAGAACTCAGTTGTTCAGACATGAGGTAGTATTCAGAGATATTTTTCATCCCCTAGATTTATAACTGCTCTCAGACTAGATTTGTTTTTAAATTAATAATTTTGTTGGTGATGATGCTTAGTCAGAAGAATCTTTTTGTTTACACATAGAAGATAAAAATCTTATCTTTACACATAAAAATACTTCAATCACTGTCAGGAGAGTGACACAGATGACAGAAACAAAGCTGCCACGTTCCCATGGCATGTCTTAATCCGTGTCTCCTCATACCTCCAACCTATCACCTGACTTGCACCAAGCATGACTATGCAGATGTTTCAAAAGCAATTCATTTGTTGCATGCTCTGCAAAAGCCGATGAGTGGCAGAAGAGACTAAGCCCACGCAGCCTCCAACTCTTTCCTTTTGCTTCTTAGATGCAGGAAAGCCTCTCTGGATCCAGAGGCATGGGAGTAAACACCCACCTGTACAGGTGTTATAAGTACAACAAAACCTTTAATTTGGGGATTCCAGATCAGCCACAAGGCACAACTGACAGGAACTCAAGGTGTTGTGTTTTTTTTTTTAGCCATTTCTGCTCATGAAATTACCTTTGGAGGTCTGTTGTCTACTGCAATGGGTTTTTAAGATGTCTTGAGCCCAGATCATGAGAGAAACGCAGACATTTAACTTCCACTGATATCAACAGAACATGTGTGTGACTACTCAACTCTGTCAAACCTGATGTAAACTGCCAGCTTCAGAGAAGACAAAACTACAGAGTAGTAAAATTTGTTTGCATACACAAGGATTCATTAAAAAAGAGCAAATGGAAGTTGGGTGGGAATGTTGATCTGCTTGAGGGTAGAAAGGCTTTGCAGAGAGATCTGGATAGGCTGGATTGATGGGCCAAGTCACATTGCATGACACACAGCAAGGCTAAATGCCAGGTGCTGCACTTGAGTTATAATAACCCCATGCAGTGGTATGTGTTTGATGAAGTGTCTGACAGCTGTCACACAGAAAAGGACATGAGAGTGCTGGTCAAGAGGCAGATGAGTATGAGCTGGCAGTGAGCCCAGGTGGTCAAGAAGGTCAATGGCATCCTGACCTGTATCAGAAGTAGTGTGGTCATCAGGACTAGGGAAGTGATTGTCCTCTGTACTTGGCCGTGGTGAGATCACACCTTGCACACTGTGCTCAGCTTTGGGCCCCTCACTACAAGAAGGACAACGAGGCCCTGGAGCATGTCCAGAGAAGGGCCACGAAGCTGGTGAAGGGCCTGGAGCACAAGTCCTGTAAGGAGCGGCTGAGGGAACTGGGGTTGTTTAGCCTGGAGAAGAGGCTCAGAGGAGACCTTATTGCTCTCTGCAACTACCTGAAAGGAAGGTGTGGGGAGCTGGGGGTCAGCCTCTATATTGAACTATAAACTCAATAGGTGAAATTAAAGCCAGGAAGATTCACTAAAATACTGGCGGGTGGAGGATGGGGGGGAGGAAATCTAGCTTTATGGACAACTGAATAGTGGAACAAGATACACACTGTAAGTTGTACAATTCAGATCTCTTAAGGCTTTTAAGAATTGGTAACACCTATACTATGAACATGAAAAAAGCTCATCATCCTTACTACTCTGCATGTATGCTTGCTGTCTTTGGCAAGAGTGCACATACGGCTTTCAACTTCTGAACTGCTCCACAAAACAAATTTGAACTTCTTCTAAAAGGTTCTTATTTGACATAGAAGAAAATTCCTACACATCTTAGTACAAGTACACAACCAGATGAAGATATTTGGACACAAGTTACAGAATCCTCTCAGGGGGGCTGAAAACAAACATGCAAAAAAAAAAAAAAAAAAAGAGAAGACAGATGTCTGAGCAGACCTGAGGAGGAGGGCAACTTTCAAGAAGTGCTCTGCTCTGTACATGGAGCTCTTGACTTTTTAAGGCCCTGGTGGATTTTTGGAAACCGAGCACCAGAATCAGTCGATTCTGAAGCACTCTAAGCAGCCATCTCCCTTTCAGGCTTCCTAACCCAGACTGGGGAGCACAGGAGGTATAACATTTATCTCAGACCCATGGAAATTCTTGCGGCCCAGTCCCTATGTGGAGATCAGACAGCACCATCAGACCAAATCAAACAAAAGCAACACCAAACAAACATGCTTGAACACCTTCTGGCCTCAAACTCGGCAGAAAATGACAGTCCTGAGGTACTAGCAAAACAAGAAAAAATCCTTTTGTGCACAGTGCTAAAACTGCATGTCCTGTTTGGCAGACGATGTCACCGTACTTCCGTATGAGATGGGAAGCAGATCTCCTCTGCTGCAGAACTACAGGAGAAGATGAACTGAAATTACAATCTGAGATTCTTGTATGCATCTGTTTCTGTACATAAGTTTGAAATGGTGAGCAAAAAGTTAACGAGATACTAAAACAAAACAACAAGCTAACAGCTGAGCACCTAAATTTGCTTCTTAATCCTGAAGAAAGCAGGAAACGGAAGTTCACCAAAGCATTTTTCTTCTAATTAAATATGCAATTTTTTTTTCTAGACACCATAAATACACTTCAATGTCAACACTCATGACTTACATCTGTTATTAGAGGAACTAGCACTTGAAATTTTGCCACATCACGTAGTGGGACAAAAAAGAATATATATATATATATATATATATATATATATAAAGAGACACAGCTTTCAGAAAATACAGCATCAGTACAGGACCTTAGAAGACTGTGCAAGTAGACACAAAAGAGTACTGTAACGCCATTATGCTTAAAAAGGAAAAACAAAACTCCGACATGTATTAGAGGTGTAATAAGGCCCAATGAAGGAAAAAAAAAGAACGGTCTAGGCCACTGTGCTATATCTAACTTCTGGAAAACAATACGCAAACACAAGGAAAATATTAATTCAGTTGGGCTCCATCTTTCTGGCTGCAGGAGAACAACAGATGACAGACTTTCCTGAGACTATCTAGCTACATCTGAAAGAAAGACTTTTGCTACCTACTCTTACCACTTTTTCTAAAAATGAGTCCCATAAGTCAGCTTTTTTTCTGAAAGCTTCAGAACTATCCTTGAAAATACAATCCATTAAAATATCAGAGTGCACCAAGTGATTGAAAAAAAAAAGTAAATTATCACTGCCCAGACCCCATGCACGATTTCCTGATTACTAGTAATAAGTTTTCATTCATTCCAGAAACTGACCATTAAACTTGAGAATTTCACCAGTAAATTAACCAAAAACATCTCTCTGTACAAACAGAAAACCGTATTTCTCTAAGCAAAAATTTCAGTCGTCCCAGTGAAACTTTCCTATTTACCCTACCGCAAAAGGGACTGTTAGAATCTATTAAGCTGTGTTCACAAAATGCAGAAGTAAAATTTAAGAAACAAACAAACAAACAAAAACCTTACCAGCAATCTTAACAGCAAACCTCCTATGTTGCAAGAAACATTTTTGCTATTCCTACCTACTTTGAGGAAGAGATTTCAAAATGTACACAATGCTGAGTAACAACATAAAGTTACATTACTTTCTGGAAATAAAAAGTACATTCAGCCAACTAAACTGTTCACTGGAACAAAAATCATAAGATAAGTAGACACAGACACAATAAAAGAAATTCCCATTGCAAAAAAATGCGCCACCTCTGACAAGCAGTGTGAGGTCTTGTTGAATAGGTTATGTAAATAACAAGATTTCTTCTTGAAATCTTCTGAAACAGCTGCCAGCATAACCATTTCCTTTCCTTTAGGAGACAAGAACGTTCCTCTCTATTTTTGAGAACTAAATAGTTAAAAACACCCCAGAAACAAGACGGCTGTTATTTCAGCAATAACATTAGGTAACTGTTATCAATACGATTGGCCTGATTTCCTCACAAAGGAAATAAGAAAGCCATCAAAAAAGGAGATTCAGGTTTTTCTATCCTTTTCTCTCCTCTTTTCTTCCAGTGAGTGACTTCTGCTATTCTTTCTAAGTCACCTTCTAAAATTTAAAAGCAAAAAAAGTACCTACTTGCTAATATAACTACGTTAGATTGCAAGCAGGGTGGCAAAACTACTTCACTATTCTTTCACAGCACTGGCTTCAGGAACATTTTTTCCCAAACCAACCTCGATGACAGAGAGATTACCCTTAAGAGAACACTTAACGCAAAGTAAACTGGTTTTTCCCAGTCCTGCTTATAAGCAAAACTGTGGAGTGCCTTGAGACTAGAAAAAAAGCCTCCAACAAGAAGTTCACTGTTATTCTACGAGAGTGGGAGGAACTGGGGAAGAAGGGCTTTATCTAGTCTATTTACATTCTGCTACTCTATTCTAGAGATTTTAATAATACAAATAGAACATTTTCCTTAATCGGGAGGCAGCAAAAAGAGAAGTCGTTTCTGCCCACTGTCATTCTTAACTAAAGGTGGCAGAACTTGCACACAGCTTCAGAAGAGCTGCACATCCCAGTTAATTTTTCAAGTCAACAGTTCCATATGGCACAATTCTCTGGAATAATCTTTTGGGTCCCAAAAGAAAGCGAGGAGATACAAACAACAAACCAACACTTCACAAAGTTGCAACACTCCTGCCAAGGAGCCATTTGTGAACACAGGAAGTAGTAAGAGAGAAAAATTTAAGAACACCCCTTAGCCAAGAAGCTCGTAGCAGTCGCATCTAGCTTACAACTCAGGCCTGCAGGAACGCTACGGCTTCAGGGAGAGCATCCATCAGAACTCCACACATTCAGGCATCAAATGAGCATCAGTTCACTGACAGACCCAGAAACACTGTTAGGTTTGAGACATGAACAAAGTTGCTAACTATCTGTAATAAAAAGCATTACGATCTGCTGACTCTTAGACCGAGTTACACGGACAAAACAGAACAAATACTTACACATACTTCTGCCTCACGCAAAATTAGAGGATACCTGCCACAAAAGTCACCATCGGGGAAAACCAAGATGCCTCTATAGCTGGATTTACTTCCTACCGCTGCAATACAGATTCAGACAAGCCACAGCCAGGGAGGTTACACTATCGTACACGAAAAACCTGGGGTTACAAGGAATTCAACCTGATGTTTGCATTCAGCTCTCTGTATGTACCAGTCATTCCAAAGTAAGCAGATAAATAAGAGAGAATTCAGCTTTCCTTGCTGATGCGTCTAAATTCTGAGTTTGTCTACACTGCAGGCAATGATGTAGGAAAACAGTACTAGGAGTGATCGAGGCACGAGGACAGAACTCTCCCCCTCTAACTTCAGTAAAGATGGAGGGCTAGGATGAAGCTGGGAGCACAGGATCCTGCATTTCTGTAAGGCTATTTCTTCTTACACGATCACCTCTGCCTTTGTAGATTTTCTCCTGACTTTTAAAACCAGGCATCTCTTCCACAACATTTACTTCTCACTCAGTTGATCACTGTGCAAACACAGCTTTATTTTGCCTCACTCCTACCCTAATGCTATTTTCAGGTTGGCTATCATAGTAGGTGACTTGGAACAAGAGAATAAACACGCATTTATTAAAATAGCCTGATTCAGTTCGTAAAAAAAGCTATTTACTTCTGTAAAGAAAAGACTGGCTTGAGGCAAACCCAAAGTTGAACCAAACAGTTTATGTTTGCAGTAACCCGCAAAAACGCGACACAGGGCCCACTTGTGAAAGCAGCAACTGCTCCGGTGATCTTAAGGGCATGTTCAAAACTGAGCATCGCTTCAAAGAGCTAAAGAAAAGGTCCTGTTCTGCATCAAGGCCAGATTAAAATACGGATACATCAAGGATTTACACTACTCAAGGTTTCCTCAAGATTATACGCTTAATGCCTAGGAGTTGGCCTTGATGATCCTCATGGGTCCCTTCCAACTTGGGATATTCTATGATTCTATGATTCTAATGCTTTCAACTAATTATATATATTTTTTTGGTTTTTGTTTTTTTAATTGTAATGTGAATGACCCCATGAAGGAACTCTTCCAATGGCATGTTATTCCTTGGTCACTGTAAGGACCTCTCGACTTCCTTCCTGCACTCTACCAGATCTCACAATTTAAGTTGGGTGGTTGACCTGGAAAAATTCTGCCTCACACGATAAGACATGAAATTTCAAAAAAGACACAACAGCTAAGCACACCATCCCTTTAAAAATGAAATAAACAAACAAAACCCACAAAGAATACAGAACTCTTGCAATAGGTTTTGTTGTTCTAGTGACAGTTAAAATGCACAACACTTGAGGAAGGAAAGCTTTTTCCTCATTTGAACTCACTCAGCTGGCACACGATCATCCTTTCCCACTCTCCCAATACCTACCCTACAAATCCAGACCAAATCAGGACCCACCTGTCTTGGGCTCCTTGTTGAAGCCCAGTCAATTACAGCTGCAAGGCAGAGTATTCCCCGGCAAAACTTGCCTCTGGGATACTTCCTCACATGAACAAAACGTACAGACTGATCGGGTACATTCAGCCGCAGCAGAGCTGTGGTACGCTTATTACATACGTCAGTACATTTAAGCTGCGTAACAAAGCGGCACCTACATAAGAAAGTGCTTAAATAGTTACACCGTTAATTAAACACTAGCACATGAACTAACAGAGGAAACATTAACAGCAAAGAAATCGGAAAGACGGAGCTGTCCTGACCACCAAAGAGCATGAGAAGATCCTTCTGCTACTCAAAGGTCTGAAAGCCAGATTCTGTAATCAAGGTATTGATTAGAGATACCTAGATATCCCACTTGACCACGTTAAGCTTGTGATTGCATGTACAAGGTGAGCAGCTACCACTGGGCATAAACACATAAAACACTTGGGTTAAACTGGGGGATCTCAGTGGGGAATACTTCTTTAAACTTCAAAAATGTTGCCAGTTTTATCTTTGTTGCACTTTTTTTTTTCCACTGGGTAAAGCAATATCTACAATGGTCCAGAGCTCCAAAGGAAAACTCTCACAATGTATCTGTTTGTCTGTGATCATACAAGAAAATACTGTCCAAAACCTAAGCAACAGCAGCATGGGATAAAATGTTTCCAACTACACAATATCTCCAGTTATTTGAGTCAAAACAAAGAGAAAAACTTCAGCCCTTTACTACTCCACTCCTGTCTGCACACTGCTTCAAGCACTGTCAGAGTTGGAAGACTGTTCCTACAAACCTTCTTTAGTTTAGATCTATGTTAGTCACGAACAAAACCTGAACACACAAGATACGCCACCTCTCTTTCTCTCTTCCTTCCACCAGCAGGTCAGATGAATCTGCCGGCTAACGAGTCTTTACCCTCTGGCTTGGGAGCTCTCTGGAGCCTGCAAAAGTTCATGAGCAACTGGAAAAATCATACAGATATCAAACTTCAATGTTCTGCACAGAAGTCCATAATTTCCATGGAATACATTTCAAGTTAAGAAGGTAGAAAGCTGTTACTGAGGCATTCGAATACTGCTTGTATTACCGCGATAACTGGAACTTGTTCAAAACCTGTAATCAGACACATTTGATTTACTGTCATTCACACCTACGTAATTAAAGCCCCTGATAAAAGACTGACATTGTAAACTGTCACGTTTCCCCAATGCTCATTCAATACTTCAACCTCCTAACAGTTTGTTAACACATGTTGATAAAGACATAGCATAACAGAAAAACAATGCCACCCCCAAATTATTATATAGTAAAATAAGCTTCTTTGAATAGAATTTTAGGATACACATAAAATTTATAGCTGTCTGGAATTCACTTTTACTGAAAATCTCACATTTTTATAAACTGCAATTGTGCCAATGTTGTGAGGAGAAGTGCTCACATTGGTATAGTTCCACATTTTCCATGAGTATGCACCACACAGAAGTATTTTTAAATTACCATTATTTTCATGCTGAGATTTGTACTACTATAATTTGATCAGGAGAGTTAAGGTTCTATAATGCATGCATGAATAACCAAAGCCAAAGGCAATTTCTCAAATCTTGTTTGGGAAAAAATAATAATAATTCTTTCATCCTTCACTGCTGCACAAGTGAAATACTCAATGCATTCACATTTAGGATAAAATTTAACTCAGTAAGAAAGATTAATGCTTGCTTTAAAGCTACAGAGGGATTGTGGATCTTCAGCCCATTTAAAGTAGTATTAAGATCACACTATGAACTTAACATATGAAGAGGTGCACGCTAACAGCTTTATTAACATACAAAGTCAATACACCTTCAGTTCCTCGATCAGAAATATTTTGCTGCACGAAATACTCACAAAACACTTTATCTTAGGAAGAGCTGCATAAAATTTCTGTTGATTTCAGGTATCTCATGCTTACGTGTTGCGTTTTTTTTCTCTCAACTCAGCTATTTTACTTGAGTATAGACAAGTATGAATGTTTATTTTCAGAGTGTTTGGATATAATCGCTCTAATTTAGTACATTGGAAGAGACCAACAAATCAGTTCTAGGAACTTACCACAAGTCCCATCTCATGTATAGTCAAGAACTCTTCACTGTTTGCTCTGCCTGGTCTTCACTCTCTCATCTATCGTTACTGAACATCTTCATCTTCTGTAACGTTGCTACAAATAGGAACTCAATCTTTCCAAGGAATGATTTCTCCCTCCTCCACCAGAGGGAAAATTCTAACTGCCCAAAAAGACAACTCAAGATGAAAGTATGCACTGGAAGAATGTGTTCGTACGTAACTTATTCCTCCCTAGCTACCTATATAACCTTGAAGGAGATGGGGAAGGCAGAGACTGGGAGGAGATGGGAATACTGTTTGGGTCTTTGCTTCGTGCTAGTATTTGTGCAGTAATATTGCTTCTACGTGTGCTGCACGAGTATCTCCTTAGAGAATGAAACAAAAACAAAACCAGCAAATCATTTTTATTCAAATACTGAGCCGGATCTCCAGATGACATAAACCAAGTTTTATCAGTTTTCAACTCACACACATCTCACACTCAGCGATCTTCTTTAAAGGTCACTGTGGTCAATTTTTTTTTTAAATTATTATTATTATTTGATTTTGTTTATTTGTTGTTGCTGCTGTTGGGTGATGTCTTCATATGACCACACAGTATATTTTGTGATTAAATTAAGAAAACCTTAACAGTTCTCTAAAATACAGAAGAGGGGCTAGCTCTGCAAAGCTTTAAACTACACTGGATGCCAGAATTCCTTTGGTTTTTCTGTCGCTTTGAACTGCATGTAATCAAATGCCAATTTTTGCACTTTCTCTCCCCCCAATCTTCAGATCTTGGGCACAACACAGTAGGAAAACATGGCTCAATTGAGATTTTACAGAAACATCCTAAGCAAGTTGTCAATCAAGTTCAAAGAAGGAAAACAAACAAAATAAACTTTCTAGACTACTTCTCTAGGTAAATTTCATGAGCGCACTCCAATGACCCAAGGTCTGGCAGACCAACTCCACCCCTCAGCACTGACTTCTGAATTAGATAATCAGTCACCCTAAATCTGCTAGCAAACAGCATGCTTCTTCCCCAAAACTGTTAATGATGACAACAAATTATTATTATATTACCGAGTGTCCTTGATGCTTCAAGCAGGGAAGGAAATTAAGTGAATTGAGCCCAGATTCCGCAATCAATCATCTGCTGACTACTAATTTTTAAATGTTACAGCTACTACTTCCAAAACACCACTTTTCACAAGTTATTCCAGATAGTTTTTTAGATATTATCAAACTCTGTAATTTCCATGATTTATGATCTTAAATTTAATTTAAGATCTCAAGAGCAGTGAATTCAAGATATATATATACATACACACACACTCATCTCAATGGAGGAAGTGCGCATTAATATTGTTAGTATCGAAGTTTGAATAAACAGATATTTTAACATTCATGCTGATACAGCGTTTCTATCACATAAGTTTCTGACCTCCATCTGTAATATTTCTGTTGGATCAGCTGAAAACTCTACATACTGTTCTCTAAGAAAATATAACAGAATTACCAGAACAGAATTTAAAGAAAAAAAAAAAAAGAAATTTAGATTATATCAGCATTTCCCAAACTACTGTGCTTAGTACTGCTATCCCAATTTATCTCTGCTGTTACTGCCTTCTCCTCTCCTTCAGTCTTCACTCCTACTTCCCAGAGAAAGCACTATCCTCGGGAGGCTTCAGAGGTAAGCACCCAAGCGGATCAATAGTGCCACAGATCCACATCTCACCCAGCTGCTAGGGATCAATACCCACTCCTGCACTAGTTCATGATACACGACAGCAACACAAAAGCATGGTTTCCTGCCCAGGTTCAGCAACACTGGCATCATACAGCCCCAAGGCTGTAAGCATCCAGTAAGAAAACAGCCACAAATGGTATCAGATGGCTGTTGCCCAGAGTTGAGGAGTTCAGGACTACACATTTCAAGGACACCAAGAACTTGGGGCTCTGCATCTCAGCATTTCCTGACCCTTCTTCCAAAATCCACTCGGCTTTCAAGCCATCTGCCTTTATTCTTGAAACGTTCTATCCTTCTCTTGCCCTTTTATCTTAGGGGTACATTTATATATTGAGGAAATAAATGAAAAGGCATAACGCTAACAGCACATGCAAGGAAGAAAGAAGATATATGATGAATTTTCTATCTTTCAGTAGTTTTACTTAGTATGACAAAAAATTATTTTAAAATACTTAAAAATGGAAGGAAAAAAACATCTGCAGCTGTACTGAAAGTTCATCTTCCCGTTTCTTCAGAAAATTTTTATACGTAAAAACCCTGATTTCCAGCAATGCTATTATTGTGGCTCAAGTCACAGAAAAGCTGGTTGTAACCAAAATTTGACATTAGAAATGTGCACATTGTTATATCCTGAAAGCATGGGCCTCAAGACAAGGTATGTACTATTCTTGACTGAGATGAAGATGCAGTTTTATGACCAGTTTAAATCAGGGTAGGTGTGCGGTGTTCTCCGAAAAGATGGCATCGCTCTCCTGACATAGCCTTTCTTTGCTACAAGCGTTAGGGCTTGTGTAGCTGAATCGGCTGCCTGCTCCAGTTCTAGGAGCAATGAGCGGGAGGTCCTCCATGCACCTCTTACCTTTCAAACCTCTACCTGTAGGAGAGGTAACTTGCCACCATTGCCAAGTTTTCACCCACAAATTCTCATCAGCAGTATTTGTATTACTTTCAGATACTTGGTAAAACATTCACCATCTCAAGAAATGTTCAACATTCTGTTTGTACATTGCAATAAGCACCACTTTTAAAAAGTCAAAATAAAATGCTGTCCTAAATGAAACACAGTACCTTGTAAATAGAAAGTTATTATCAAAAAGCAAGTAGAGAACTAAACTAGTTTCAGCCACAGGACTTCCTGTGGTTGTATCATTGTTCTTCACTCACATAATCAATTAAATGTGGCTTCCTATGACAACACAGGAGAAAACCACACGGAACTTACCCATTTGTCAAATGGTATTTCATGAAGAAACTACACTAAGTCTCAGTGGTGTCAGAGATCATAAATAACCCACATATTTCCAAAAAAGAATGCTTAGAGTTAGTGCAAGTAGAAAATTAGAGATTAGAAGATCAATTATTGATGAACAACGTCTATTCATTAATAAAACATATGTGATTTGCTCCTACTATATTGTGAGAGATAAGGTATAACATGAGGCTTCTTTCCATTTAGATGATTTAATCAATATATATAAAATAAACAGAAGTTGCATAATCTGTAACTGGAAGCTCTGATTTGATCTATACAAATAGAAAAATAACGCTAGTAAGCACCAAATTACCAGCATGCATAAGTTAGCCATAAAAATACACGCTTGTAGGTTCACTAAGTAATCATGAAAGCCAAGATTTCAAACTGAAGAGAAATCAACACAGATACCTTACAGGTAGCTTTAACTTGTTCTCGGTTGCTGTATAAGGTATAATGCAAATACATGAGGTACGAAGGAGAAGACAAAGAAACAGAGGCTATGGAAATGTTTTCCAATAAGCATGTCACAAGATATTAGTATATAACCTGCATATAGATGCAAATGGGTGTCTGGAAAAAATGGAAGTTCAAGACAGTGTAAGTAGCTACAAATACTTTAAACAAGGCATAAGAGTGGCCCTTAGGCACTGCGATACAACAATTGCTGTATTACTTGAACGTGATTTTAACAAAAATCAGTAAATAAACAAGCATCTAGCAGAAGTGTCACTAAACATTCTCCATAAAACACCTGCTATTACTCACCCAAATAAACATTAATCTATTGTTTAAAAAATGATTATTAATACCAGACACATGACATTTCTTGTCTTTCAAAAAAAAGTACCTTAAAATAAACAGCAAACAAGCTGTTTATTAACATACACGTCAAACTGTTTTGGTTACAATAAATTAAGAGTTACGTAACTGCAAACCATCAAGTAACATCAGCCTATAAAGTTCCATTCAATTCCACAACTCATGGAATCCAGTTACCTGGATTAAAACTAGTACCAGATAGATTTTCTGCAATCAATACTTCACCAAACTGTATTTCAAAATTTCAATACAATGTATGTGACATCTACACATTGCCTTTTTTTTCTTAGTATGGAGACTATAGCTTCATTTGCTTTTTAACTTACTTTTTGCACTATTTGGCTGTTACGCAGACAAAACCTATTAGCACAGATGCCTGTGGTTTTCAGATGATACATCTGGAAAATGGATGATACTCCAGGAAAATGGAATTATGTTATTCTGATTTCTGGACAGCAATTCATTTACATTACATTAACTATGTAATAACTGTATTTAAACATAGCCTCTAGCATTATCCTTAACAACCATTCTTTTGAAAGGACATGAAAATTCTAAAGTAAGATATTTTGTCTAAGCCAACACAAAACAGTATTGAGCTGGTACCATGTTATAGTGCTCTGATCCACTAAATTTCATTAACAGGCCCCAAAATAAGTTCCTATCCATTTCTTCTCTGGCAAAAATGTTGGTGGGTACCCACAAGGAACTTCAGAAGAAAGAAGCAAAATGTAGAAAGAAACTGGTAAAAATCCCTCATTGTCAAGCACATCTGCTGGACAGTTTAATCCTAACTAGTGGTTTTTTTCCTCACTTTCAATTTCTACAATTCAAAGTAAATGAAAAGGCTTTGTCAGAGATGAACAAAATCACCATAGTGGCCAAGGAGGAAGAAAAATTTAAATATAAATTATCTACTGGTATAGATTCTTTTACGTAATTTAAGGAAAGAACACGTGTAAGATGTCACATCGTCTACTGGAATGTATTATAAATACCTGCTAAACTCAAGCACTCCAAGACGAGCTCATCAAACTGTCAAGTTCTTTGATCAGCTCAGGACTCTGTGAGGTATTATCTAACTACCAGAAAAAATCGGGTTTGTAAACTGAATTCTGCGTACTGGAATACGTATGGTCCTATCCACGGTGAAAGCTGTGCGTAAATAAAGACACACAAGTGCCTTGCAATGGCTTTCCTTTCTGTCCCCTCCAAAATTTCTTCCTGCTGAATTCTCTGCTAGAGTTGTTTTCTTATTTATCTCGAGCTTCAGATTTATTGTTGTTTGCACTGTCTTTTTGGTTCAACAACAGGAGAAAGCATCTGGAAACTACCTGTTTTTTAATATACTTTCTAATATCTAAAAATGTAATTATAATTACAAGTGCACAGCTTATCTCCTTATCTAAGTCCAAATTCAAAGAGCAATAGGAGCTTTGAACCAGATTCAGGAAAGCATGTGGTAAGTACATCCTTATACTCAGGAAAGCACTTCATGATGTGCGTAATAGCATCCACTGATTAAGCCTTACTTTCACCTTTCTTGAAAAGAACAAGTATTTTTAACTTGTAACTTGGGACCTTTTCTTCCTCTTCTTGCTGACCGCAATCTAACTAATCCAGATGAAAATGATTTCTTCCTTTTCTATATTAGCACATTGCAACAGTACCTGAAGATGGTGATGTGCAAGACACTACATTTGACAGCTGTTTCAGACCGCGGAATAGCTAGCACATCTTCAGTGCCTAGTGTTGACAGGGTTTACTTAGAAACAACCACACCAGAAGAAATTGTTCTGCAGGCTACTCCTCAGCAGGGTTTTCATGAATACAGCAGTTGTCAGAGCAAGTGCTAATTTGTATTTCAAAACAATGAGTCCAGTAACTACAGCAAACTCTTTTCACATCTGTGATTTCAGAATACTGCATTTATCTACTATCAGCAATGTTGGAAAGGTAATTCCAGCTTTCTGAGCAAATAAATTTCAAGTCTGTGGTAAATTGAAGACTGATCATTAACTAGAATAGAATAACACATAAGACTACAACCACTTCATGAGTATATTCTGTATTTCCTTATTTAAACTAGAAGAAGTTGAAAATACAGTTACTGAGGACAAAGAGGGTTTGGTTTTTTTGTACTTTGCTCCCAGTCAAAAAAGACCATGGCCACTACAAGCTAATTTTGCTGAATTTGTGGGCAAGTCTGTAACAGAGTTTACAAGCCAGAACTGTCCCTAAAGGGATTTTAATGCAACAAGTACTTCACAGAACAAAACCAAGTGTTATGTAACTAGTAGACCACTTCCTATCAGAAATATTCTCCGGTCTCAAATGGTCAAATTAAAAGCTCCCTTACAGATCCGAAAAATAGACAAGCCAGTGAGAAATCCACACACCGTTCTAAATCTAACAGATTACTTAGTGACTATTAATATTCTCACATAATATCCTAAGTAGTCTCTTATCAGTAACAGAGTTAGAGAAAAAGGCTGACAAACACGGAAATGTTCTTATAATTAATATAGTTACTTAACATTTTATGAGCTGTTGCTGTCTATGAGCAGAATACTGCTCTACAGGCAGTGGTTGGTGATTACCACTGCTGGTTAATTTGCACCCAAAGAACTGTTGTTTTTATCTTCTAACAAGACAATGGCAGAACCGACAGAATTACACAATGGCCTGGATACAGTACAAAAGTTATGACTTGTACCATGCTGATTTCAGCCCAATGTGGGCAGTCGAAGCCACTATGACCCTAAAAGTCAGCTTTGAAACTCTTACAACACTTGACAAGGCCGAAAGCAATACTGACAAACTTTAACCTTTATAGACAATTACTGAAAACCTGTTCGTTTGAAGTAAAAGATAAATAAAATTTTCAACTATAATTGGAAAATATCATAAAAATGGAAATCAGAAACCCATCTTTCATTTGTTTGAATTAATTAGATAAGTTTTTTTAGAATAGAATAGTTCAGTTGGAAGGAGCCTTCAAAGATCATCAAGTCCAACTACCTGACCACTTCAGGGATAACCAAAAAGTTAAAGCATATTATTGAGGACGTTATCCAAATGTCTCTCGATCACTGACAGGCACCTTCCTTCTCTGGAGGTGGTCAGCATGGGTGCATTTGTAGATTAGATCCTTCTCACAGAACTAAGCTGGCACCAACACTGCACAATAATATAAACAATATAAACTTCTGATTCAAAGATGAGTAGTGCATAAGTAAAAATCGGTGAAATGGGTCTGGACAGCTCTAAACTGCAGTACAACTGATTAGCTCTTCCCTATGCATGGAGTTTAGTTCTCCATGAACACAAAGTATAAGGGCGAATTCACAGCTTCCAGTTAGTTCTAAGGACCCTTTGCTCCCCCAAGACTGGGGATGGAGGAAGGTACAACAACAATCCAGATTACATTATTAGTTTATGGCCTTCGATACCAAACATTATATTGTCACATAACTCCTACAAAGCCCACCACGTACTACCCTTCAGAAAGCCTCAAGACTCCTGAGAGGCACAAGTCCACTGTTGCCTACGTTTTGCGATAAAGGAACAGAGAAAGTACATATCAGGAATTTGATTAGAATCAAACATGAGGACTGGTTCTATTATAGAGCACTGCAGAAAATCAAATACAAACCTGTGCCAATTCTTTTCTCTTTCTGGTAAATTGATATGCTTATGCCATGAAAATTCACTCTTTCCAAGACACCATGAAAAGGGGTCCTGGAGATAGTTTCTCCATACCCTGCAAATCTTCTGTGAGAGTGCGGAGAAGTATCGCTTTTCCAGGTTTCAGACTACTTCCATGGCTCCATCAGAAAAATCACACTCATTCACCAATAAAATGCCTTTTTCACCTAGTGATTTACATCATTCTGTATGAACTAGCAAGGTTCAGCAACCATTTTGCCTCCTCTATAACTTCACCATTCCCATCACACCTCCAGGTACAGCAGCAGATCTACGCTGAGCGCAGGCAGGCAGGCTGCCAGGAATTCTACGGACCGAGTATCCAACACTTGTATTCATTAACTTCAAGTATGCTGAAAAGACAAATTTTATGCAAAGAGACCTAAAATATAGTATGCAGTGTGTGGTGGGTAAGTTCCCAAGTTTAGGCAAGGAAAACTTAAAGTAAGAGAGTCTGATGAAGCAGTAGTGACATAGAAGTACATCTTAAGGCATAACTCATGTACTGTTTCAGTTGCCTTTCTTCATGCAGTATGGAAGTAGCTGTGTGGATCCAAGGATTAAGGATTTACCCATTACTGGGGGTATTCTCTCTTGCACTCTGTGAATCTGAGTAAGAGCACTCACCTCAGGTCTAGGACACCAAGACAGACAAGGGCTCAAAATGCCCACATCCCTGCCAATACAAAGTTTTTTCCTAAACCAGATAGGCAGCACAATGGCAGCAGCACAGCTTTAAACATTTTTGTCATTAACTAAAAAGCAGCCTTCTTTGTTTGTTGTTGGTTTTGTGTTTTTTGTTTTCATTTTTTATTTCTGTTCTGTACTAAAAGCAATACTTTGGATTTTGGAAACACAATCAGTGTTATACCTCTTCTTAATTTAAGGCTTGTAAAAGTACGTTCCTACTATTAAATCTACCACTTGAGAATGAAAACATGGTGCTCTCTTCCCAAAAATGGTTAAGCAGAAGAGATACAGGATGTCCTTTCTCTTTGGACCTGGATACTATCATCTAGCTACAAAATGACTAGAGCTGGAATTGAAATACTGGCTTCCTTCCCTAACGACCGAGGTATTTTACTTTAAACAATAAAGCATCTTGCAGCTGTAGCGTCTCTAGGATCAGCCCTCCCTCCCTCAAATGAGTAAGAAAAAAATATTTTGGACTATGACTACAGAGTTACCTTTGGTCGTTCAAAGATATAGCACCACCACCAAAGCATATATCAGGAAACCTGAGAGGTGCAATATGTAAAAGTTGAACTACGTTCTCCTAAACACTGAAAGAAGTACATGACGGGAAGCCTCTAGTTTAGGCAGCCAGGATCCCCCTCTGGAATCCTTTAAATACATTTATGCACCCTCACTGAATGTTCAGGAATTTAAAACATGTGCTCTGAAATGCACTTTCTGCTGTTACACAGTACGCCTCCTCCCTAAACTATCTGAAAAATAGTGACAGCAGGACTAAGCCAAACTAAACTTTTTACCACTTTTTAAAATAGATTTTTCCCTTTCCTCATCTCCCAGTAGCTCCAGCACACTTCATTTTAATTCAGAAAAGTTCTATCAATCTCTTCCAAAACAGAACTTTCCAAAAATGGTATAAGCTATGTCCAGAGAAACTGGCTGTTCTGATCAACAACAGCTGCAACAATAAAGGAGGTAGAGTAAATATATGATTTCCATGCATGCCTTATAACGTAACATGTATAAACTAAACAGTTAAAAAACAAGCAAGAGGACTACTCATTGCAATGTAATGATGTCTGGACAAAGATGAGTCAAAGAAACAAAATAGGACTTGACTAAGAAGTCAATGCTGAAGAAGATAAAAGTTTAGAGGTGACAAACTAGAGGGCATAGGTGTAAGAATGATGACAGCCTATGTATGACCTTTTTTCTGTACTCTGGTAAGAAATATTCAGGTCGTTCCTGAAAACAGTACAGCATATTTTGCTGTGAGATTTGTGATTTCTCACAAAGTTTGTTAAATGTCCTCTTTATGGCAGTATCCTTAATCATGAAGACAAAGAGGATTGGGACATAATAAATTAAGGGGGAAAGTGGACATCCAATATTAATCAGTAATTTTACAATTCCCCATACAAACTTTTTAAAGTACGCGGCACTCTGTAGAGCTTTAGAGCTTAAAGCTGAGCTCCAACTGATTTCGTGACAGCTGAGAGTTCTCAGCATCTCTTTACATCAAACCACAGGAAGTCAACTAACTGATCCAGATGGTGATGCATGCACAAGTAGTGGATACATACAAATTATCTGGGTAAGTAACCTAGCCAGCATCACATAAACTCTGTAGCTGTCAGCAAGAGAATCAAATTCTCCACCATACCATTCAAATCCCCACCAAAAAAAGAAGCACATTTTCCTTTTCTGCAAACCACAGTTTCATTCACTAACTAAACGCTAACCTTCCTAGTTTACTTTACAACGTAATCATAATGAATTTCCACATCCCCATTGTCCTATGCAACAGGGAAAAAAGGTGTGAGGCAGGGTGGGGGGAAGGAGGCAGGCAGGGAAAACACCACAGACTAAGACACACGGACACAGTCGTATTGTTAATTCTGTCAGTTTACATTTATGTTTGAATGACTCCTTATTTCCACTGTAAATGTATACTAGCAGAATATTCCAAATACTAAAGAAAAAATTCTCAAATGTTTACTGTATTCCTGAATCATTTAATAATCACAAACTTCAAACTTTCACCCCAAATTCACCTAACATTCTCAGTAGGTTTACATGAAAGCGGCCTTCAAGTTGCTCCTAAACCCAATTCCTACCAGCCCTCTGAACTGGACACTCCCAGGCCTGGCACCAGCCAGGAACCCTGGAAGGTGTGGTGAGCATCCTTACTTCTCTCTTCTCTGCAGCAGGCTTTAGATTTACCCCATGTCAGAGCCTCTGTAGAGACTGCCTGCCTACAGCTCCTTCTTCCTGATTTCTGATGCTTCAAATTCTGTGCTCAAGTGCCCACAAGTAGAGAAAAATATAGAAATGAACACCATTAACATGAGAAGCACATCCCAGAAAGACTCCCTTTGCAATAAGGAACGTATCTTACTTTCCCATTTGAGAGTAAAGTACAACATGAGCTATTTTAGCTAAAACTATAAATACTACTCACACTTCCTTTCCTTCAGACTAGAAGGAGGAATTCCCTAACCAGGATTAGCTCAAATCCAGGAATTAGCAGAGCCAGGATTAGCTCAAGCCTTTATGCAGCCAAATACTTCACAGATGCACAGAGAAGAACATGTACGTTTCTTTATAACACCAACGCTGTCATTCCTTACTCCCTTCTTAGGATCCCTTAGGATTTGGTGGCATATTTCTGGGAGAGAAATAAAAATGTGTCTTACTGAGCACTCAGGGAAGTCGCAGAATATATCTTCTTCAACTTCTTAAACTAGTTTTGCTGCAATCATTGACAGATTTTACCCTCCAATAAGTTCCCTGCCCTTAGGTATGAAGATGTCAGACTGCGTAGCTGAGCTGTAAATCTCTATCATTGAAACTGCAACTAAAAAAAACCAAAAACTTGACATTCAGTAAGTGTGAGGAGAACCTGCTTCTAAAAGTGCCTTTAAAATATCAGCTGATATAAACGAAAAAGGCAGAAACACATTCATGATACGGGCTCTGCATTTCCAAATGACAGGTAGAAGTACTGCTTGCTCTTACCAGAGACTGCTTGACATTGAGAGATTTGCCAGGCAGGGGGCAAGCTCTTTCACATATAATACAAATGTCCTAAATACAGGAGAAATGGCATCCCAAGCCAAATCCCGAAGACAATCCTTACATAACTTCCTAGTCATACTCAATGCACAAGATATTTTACTCCTACCCTTGGGATAATTCTGAGAATTAGGTAAGCAAGACTTGGTCCCACATACCCTATCATTGATTTGAAACCATCCAAAAGCAAGGTGCATGTACTGGGGGAAGAGGCACTTTGGGCTTCATGTTTAGTTCACACCAACCTGCTAAGGTTTAGGAAGGAGTCATGAGTCTTAGCCACCACGGTCTGAAACACGATCTATTTGTTCCAGGCTTCTGTAGAAGCTAAGTAGAGTGCAGTGCCCTGAAAGCAACCAGAATGCCAGTGCTCTGTCACACCACTGAAATGGTATGGATGAAGTTCTCCTCTTATTGTAAGGTTTCCTTCCTGAACTATCAGCCTTGAAAGCAAAAGAAAGAAAAAATAGCATATTAACTTCTCTTGTATTTCTCTTTCTCTTAGCAACATCAAAGAGGAAAACTATTAGTGGATTACTTCAAGTACTTAAGTTTTCAATCCTAACTGCTCTTCTCAGCTAATAATCCCCGAAATGATGCACAGTATACAGTTAGTGAAGTCACAGGGGGACAAACACTTCTCTTGTTTTCCAACGCAACCGCCTGCAGTAGTGTTTTTGAGGAATTAAATCAACCCACAGTAAAAGTATCGTACTTGAAGCAGAGCAGTATGTTAGTATAAAGCTTATCTTGGCTGTGATAATAAAGCCTAGAATATTATTGAGCACAGTAATTCAGAGTCTTAGCTACAAGTTAAAGCACAGAAAGCAAAACGAAAAGGCATCCAACGGGATAAATAAAGGAAATACTCTCCATTTAATCCACAGCTTACCTACTCCAGCACTGACCCCACAAAATGAAAGGGAGCAGAAGAATGTTATACGAATAGATAAAAGAAGGCTGCCTATGTTACGTGGGATTGCAAAAAGAAGCAGAAAGAAACCAAGAGCCTTCAGGAGAAGGAAAGGTTGCCCTGTGCAAGTTGAGACTTAGCTCAAGCCATCAATGAGCAACTGGCTCTGCACCCTTCCTCACCAGTACAGAGAGATGGCTAGACTCAGCAGCAGAAAATACAAAGAACGAAATCCTTCAGCAGACGCTGGGAAGATGGGGTAGCTGCGTTATTTACAAGCGGCAAAACCACAAATGAGCTATTGAAGCTCTCCAAAACAAATACTGATGTAGGCTCTGGTTTTGCACTAGTTTGCACTTGATCCAGATGTTATTGTTCCGTACCAATAAATAAGCAAGCCCTCCCTACTTTTCTGACTGCCTTTGATTTTACACAGGTGTGAAGGACTATCCATCATTTCAGATGTCAGGTGGCTAGGATGAAGTCTAATATTGAATTAACACATTTTCCAAGAAAGCTCACTTAAAACAATCAAAGCCACTTAAAACCAAAGTCATTAGAAGTTATTCTTTCCTGTCCATCTGCTAATGAAGCCAAGACTGGACTAAAATCCCAAATCCTACTTTTTACGGGCCAACAAGAAAATTCAGTTTAGTACAGCCTGTCACTTCAGATTACACTTGCATTCATGACCTTCCACATCTGACTGCAGGAGAAGGAACAGGAGGAACATTTTTCAAGTCCTGGTATACCAAATCACGAGTAAGAACCCTCAGTCACAGTCATTTTACAAATATTACACGTGCAACAGTAAAGTAGAGAAAAAGCTATTCCTTCTCCATATTCAGAAAGTGTGTGCAAGGGCTGCTATAGGCCATGGAAGGCAAATCCAACCCTTACCATGCTTACAAAGAACTCAAAGGATCTCAATGGCTGCTCCTTGATTCTTCTAGTCTAGGTACATCATAAGTAACTACGCCGGGACAGTTCGAGAACTTTTGCCATTTGAATCTGGCAGAGCAAAACAATAAATGATAGTGATTTGTACTATTTAGGTTTTTTTTGCAAAAACAAAATCTGAAGTCAACAGCTAGTAACGAAACAGTAAAATCACTCAAGAATACCCTTATTGATCAAAGTTTCCCCATACATAAAACATGCTTATTCACTACATAAAGCATTACATATTACAGAAATGACATTGTGCCTGGAAGGTAGCTGCTGTATGTGAAGTAATAGCTCAACAACAGCTCTTCAATTGTTCTTTTTCAGTACTGTTTAAGATGAGAAAATTTCAGCATTTATGTTCTGGCATGTTACGACTCCGTTGCTGTAAAAAACAGACCAACCAACCTCTGAGAACCATACAGTACATGTCCAAAAGTCCTTAAACACCAAAAAAAAATTAATGAGAAACGTAGAGCATCCATTCTCAGTGGAAAGTCCTCTAGAGCCAAGAAATGGAGTCATTTTGCACAGTTGCTTTAAAAATCAACTCCTTGCAAGGAGGTCCAGAATGAAGTAATGACTAGGGAGCGATTTCCTAATCCACTGAAGTAACAGTACAGTGAAATTACCTACCTACGCTGTCCTTTTCTCTTGAACTGACAACTAACCAACAAGGTCATTAGAAGACTTGCTTCATCCTTCAGTTACAACTTTTTTGAGAAATACCTATGCACATAAAGCTTTTCAGGTGGTATCTCCAAGTGTTAGCTGTAGATTATAATTAAGAGTTTCTGCTTATCACTCGTGACATCCGACTTGACTTCCTGAAAGCATACCAAGTTCTAAGGGAAAAGTTTCCAGCACAGCAACGTTCATTTTCTCCTCTTTGAGCTTAATCAAGTCTAACGGTTACTTGCTCCTACATCAGCAATAGTTTTTTCCAAAGTCCACTCAGCCTAAGTAACGCTTATGCAGAGGAGGGATTAGCACAAGGCTATTTAATAAATATTAAATTAATAATTTAATAAATGTTTAATAAGTACGATGCTAGATTTCAATGTACACTTGCATTCCATATGAGATATTCAGACGCTTTGGAAAAACTTGACTGAAATACCAGTGGCACGCATGTGTTTTGTGGGGCTGCAGAAGAGATTCTGAAAAAGCAAGGTACGAATTGTTCTGCTAATTAAAAGAAGCCTAACTTTTTATGGAGCCCTAAGTTCACAATACATGAACAGTTGCTCAAAACACAATTTTGGGCACGCATCCACCTGACCACTGCAGAAGAGCACTTCCCTTATGAGAAACAAAACAATTGTTACTGTTCTCAGGTGCACCACACTAAAGTCACAGGAGAGAAAGAAAAGCGGACATCACAGAAACAAAATCACAAGAAGAAAATTCCATGCTTTCTGAAGAAACTACACCTACAATAAGAACACCCAAACAGTACACTGAAAACTTCAAAATAAATAAATAAAAAATGAATAAAGCACTTAAACACACAGAAGTTACAAACCACCCACACTTCCAGGAATTTCCACAGTAAATGTTACAAAAACTTTGGACAAAATTTTGGAAGGAACTTATCAACCTACTAGAAACTACTTTTCCGGTTATTTTTTGAATGGCCTTCAATGAATCACAACCATGCCTCTATTTCTTTGCAGAGGTGTTTAAGATGCTAATAATTGTCCCCTCCCCTCCCCTTTCTCAAATAGACTTTCACAATATACACTAGTGCCCAGTATTCACTGTAAGTGACTTTCTCACCAGGAATCATACTACTGAAAGGAAAAAGAACATTTACAACCCTCCCAGCTTGAAAAGAAATAAAAGTATACTTTCAAAACATATAAGAACTACACCAAAATAAAGGAAACATTCTCTATCTGGATATCTAGAAAAAGCTACGGTATTTGAGCCCTAAAACTAGAGCTCATAAACAATTAACCAGTTAACGCTCTCAAGTAAGTGACTTGACTGTCTTTAAAAGCTCAGCAACAAACAGGAACTGCTTTAACACTGTATGGGAATTAACTTCACATTTATATCCATTAAATGAGAGGAGAATTTGGCTTATAGATTCTTACTGTTATCACATACATGGCTGAATATATTTACTGACAGTGTAACCTACACAACCAACAGAAAGCAAAACACCTCGAGACCAAACTGTTCTATTATGAAGAAAATTTAATGGCAAAATTAAAGCAAATTTTTAATTACTGATTACAAGGAGAATTTCTTAGAAGAGACCCCATTCTTCTGGCAGTGCCAAGCATTACAAGGAGAATGTACTACCATCAGTAAACACAGAGTAATTCTATTAAATAGTTGTGGATAAAAGTAATGTACAAGTGCGAGAAGAGTGCAGCTACCCAGCAAATCAGCAACTTCTTGCCCCTCTGCTCCCTTTCTTTCCACCACCCAACAGTAGAGCACTAGGCTACTACCGATAAGATCAGATGAGAGCTCTGACAAAGCACCCAGGAAGAGACTTTTCAGGTTAACACCTGAAACATGAGTTCGAGCAGCTTATATACAGTCACATATCTGTACAAATACTCACTGAAGGAGCTAAGAAACAACGTCACCAGAAGCAAGCAACTAGATCCTAGGTCATCATCTCTCAAGACAAAGGATTACTAGAGGAACAAGTTAACCAAGAATTACCAGATTAATGAAATAACAGACACCAGCCACGGTAATATACATCATAACAGTTTTCTCTTAGTAACTGTAACTTGATTTAGAGTTTGCTTTTTGAGAGTCTGTGTTATCATCAATAGAGTTTGGCCATTCCTTGTTTTCAGAGGAGAAGATAAGGCACAAAAGCATTAAGAAAACAAAAAAGACAATCTTCCAAATATTTACATCCAGAAGATAATATTTGCCTAAATCTATTCCTGTTAATGACTTTTGCAAAGATACAGAAGTTTAGAAGTGTATTTTTTGTTAGCCACACGTGGTTCCTAGCTATGAACGTAAAAACAGTCAATGTGCTGGGTGGGAGGGGCACAGACACATCAAAATAAAGTGTCCTACAACACAAACTACAGCTAAATGGTAAGGATTTTCTCAGCAAATTTCTGTTGGTGTAGTAAGCTGCTTCTGTAATTTCCTTCTATCATATCACAACAAATAAAAGTCTTTTTTTTTTTGTCAGTCATTACTAGAATTATAAAAGCATCCTTTTACATTATTGCAAAACAGCACAACACTGTGCTCAACAAGTGTTTTCTAGAAGTTAGGGGAAATAGAACACAACTATTCCACATTTGTTAAAACAAAAATCTTGGTCTTTCAGATACAAAACACAGAAGGAAAATACATTGAACAGTAATATTGTGCCAAATACCAAAAAACACAGAAGTAATTATTTTTTTCCCCCGAGGAGTTGCCCTCATCAAACTCAGAGAGCCATTTTAATGATTCCTCTTCACAAGTGGAAATTCATGCATTGCAAGAAGAGTCTTGGAAACTGTTACCGGAAACAAAAAAGCTCACAGAACTTCTATACCAAACACCTGTTAGAAAGAGATGGTAACATCAATATTTGGTTCCAAATTGCAGGCTCCTCGCGTGCTCCTGGGAACCTTAGGAGCAGCCACAAAACTTGGACTGCAGAAATTACAGTACGTAAAGCCACTGGGAGGTTGGGCTGTCACAGTTCTACCCTACTCTTTGGTACAAACGCCGGTATAATCTCTTCACACAACTGGACCAACAGATTTCGACACGTTTTTGCAGGGTTAGTTTTTGACTGGATGATGTCCCTCCATTCACGAAAGCACCACCAAAACAGAGACGAGTGGCAGACGGGATTTAGCCAGCCCCCACTCAACAAAAAAGCAGAAGTTACAATTAAAATACCAGTATTATTTAATTCTCTTCTTGTTACAAATGTGTCCTGCAAAACATTCAAACAACATAATGTTTTATTTACGAAAGGCAGGGGTAAGGGTAAAAGGGCTATAGAGAGCAACAGCATGAAATATCTTGGAACTATGATGTCCCAACAGCCCAAATGACATTTACTTCAACCACTTACAACAAAACCCTTTCCTACCCTTCTTATTACTTCTTCATAACAGTTTAGGGTATTAAAATTATACACTCTCTCACTTAAGTCTCTTTGCATTTAGACCACAGGGGTAAAACAGAAAACAACTTCTTAATCACCACCAGAACAAAGAGCCCAAGCACCCAGCTCTACAAGAGCTTAATATTGCAAATCATTCCTGTTTGTAAATAAATTGAAATGTACTGGATCAAATAGGAAATAAACAGGGTGTTCACAGAAATCTCTTTGTTGGTGCACCTATAATGTAAAGAATTACATAAGAAATAGGAGCATTTTTGAGACTGTTCTCTACGCACAGTCTCTGTGTTATGTGCCTGACCACCAAAATAGCGAAAGCTCAGAGATGACTAGGAAAGAAAGAAAAGGAAAAAGAAAATCCAGAAACCATGATTTTGGCCAGGGAAGTTTCGGACAGAGACATGGATATCTGCATCACATTGGAAAGACAAACTGACATTTTGCTCAGATAAAAAGCAACAGAATAGACACTGGGAAGAAGAGACGGTAGCCTCAGCTTAGAGAGGACAACCTAGAGCTTTGTTTTGGAATAACATTACCCATTATAAATGCATAGAAAGGAAAGAAGGAAGAACTCAAAAACGGATACCCCTAGGGGTCCTGTACCACACGTGGAACGGAATTACGATCCACGGCAACAGTCAGAGGGGTAGCAGGACAACGAAGACAACAATCACAAAATCCCCAAATAAAGAAGGATTTTAAGATTAAAAGGATGAGTACAAGGACAACAGTGAGAGGAAACACTTCTTTAAAATCTCACTTTATACAGAAAAAGTGCTCACGTACCCTCCACCCTGACAATTCAGTGCTTCCAAGCTCCCAAGCTAAGACAAAACAGGACTGGTCCAAGGCCAGACTGCTGAGACCAAAGAGAAAACTACCAAAAGAGCAATAAGGCATTGGAGGTGTAATCCAACAAAGTTTGAATAAAATGAGATTATATAGTCATTAGTACCTGAAATACTTTTTCCCTTCCATTCAGAAGGCCACTTAAACTCACCAACATCTTTCCAGTAAAAGAATTACCATCTATTTCCACTAAATTTCTGAGCAAAATAAATTATCTGTTATTATTACGTTTAATGTCATGCTTAAACTCTTGGAAATAAAAATCTTGCGCTTAACAGAAGCCTGCACATGATTGACCTAATTCACTCACAGTTTTTAAAGATTTTCATCCACATTAGCAGCATTCCTAAACTTAACGAGGATTTCAGAAAAATAGTATGCAGAAGTGAGTTAGACCAGAGCAGAACAAAATATTCTGGTTGTTCAGCCAGATAAAGAGAAAATCAAATTAAACAAGTACAAACACTCATGGAAGAAATTATTGATTTGCCAAAAGATAAGACTTAAGAGTCTAGCTAGTCAATTTTTTTAATTCTGTCTCAACCATTCATCGTACCTTTTTTAGTCGGGTTTTACAGCTTGGCAACAGAAGCTAATTGATTTTAGAAATTTACTGTGCCAATGGGCGGAAGAGATAGGAAAAGTAAAGGGTTGCTATGAATGGATGAATGTATTGCAAAGATACATCTAGTATAACTTGCAGTGTCCATCTTCAGAAAATAACATGGGAAAAAACTGCCGGGGTAGTTACCTGCATCCACTTTGTAGCTGGAAGTTTTGTATTTGCAATTTAATTGCAACAGAATTTCAAGACACCAGCACTTAACTATTCAGCTGCAGGTATGAATCAAATAAAAATTACTGCTATTTAATGCTGCAATTCAGAATTCAAGCACTAATCTATGGACATAAGATAAAGTTGCAAAAACAAAGGCATTTTCTCTTTGCAAATATATATATATATCTATCCTGAAACTGTAATGAAACAAATAGGCTCACTGTTCTTACAGCACAATATCCTTCTTTCAGTCAACTGTGAACCAATAATATGCTAGAGGTTATAAAAAGAGTATGTCAGTAAAACTCAAGAGAAAGGCGAGAGATGAGGAAGGACTTCAATAGTGTACAAGCACAGCGTCCCACGCTGCACAAAGGTTAAGAATCCAAACACACCTTCAGTCTATTTCAGCAGTACATTTTACAATTATGACCATCCCACAAATAAGCTATTGGATTAACACTAAGATAAAATATCTTAGTAACAGCTAGTTTATGGTTTGTCATAAGGTTTATAATGCACGCTGAGCAGACCAGCTCAAATTATTTTATTTCTCCATTTGTCTCTGTTAGACCAAAGCATGCTAGGAATTTCTGTACAGAATAAAGGCATTCCTAAAATTCCTGAAAATATAGCATTAGGTGGCTTTCTACCTCAGCAAGCGGTACTCCTCTGCAATAAAAGGAACGTCACTGACAGAATTCAGTCAACCTAAGGACATCAATCGCCAAATCCATCAGGCAGCCTCTGAATACACCCAAACTTCCTCATTCCAAATGAAAAAAAAAAAAAAAACCAAGAAGAACATCCTTCAAAAAATATTTTTAAGTAAAAAGAGGTGCAAAATCCTTTAGTGTACAGTAATTGCATTTAGAAAACAAATTTGTCACAATGGGTTAATGGCTTACTCTTCTGGAAACTGGTTTTGACCGTAGTGTAAAACAAACAGAATTAACTGGAATTAACTGGATGCTCCTGGATGCTCTCACAGATCGTTTGATCACATCATAACTGTTGACTCACTTAGAGTAATTTGTTTCCCCGTACCAAACAAAAATCAGAACTGAAATGTGCATGAGGTCACAATTCTAAAGGTACAAAGGGTAAACAGAGCTACCTAACAGTAAGGTGTGCACGGAGAACTGTTCTACTTACTGTCCTGCAATGTCTTTTTTTTTTTTCCTTTTCTATAAAGTAATTTGGTATAAAACTGCATCCCCATAAATGCTGTTCAGACAATGTTCTGAAACACAGATCTGAAGGTCATTTCCATTTGACAGCAGTGAAGACCCCACACCTCCATATACCTTGACCGTAAGCAATGGAACGACTCAGTTTTAAGGGTAGGGATACAGGTATGCACATTAAGTGGCCTTGACAAGCAGGATGCTCATTCTTTAATGAATAGAATTTAATAACTTACATCACTGAGAGCAAGAGACATTCCTAGTTTTATGAATATAGTAAGAAAGCATCAATGACAATTCCTAAAATGTAATTTTATGGCAAAATATCTTTTCAATTGGTAAATTGGATAGCAATAAGAACTACTTAAAGAAAAAAGGAACAGGTAAAGAAGTTGAAGCTTATGTCTTATGCTGATGTCTCTGTGAAGAATGGGATCTAGATGAAGGATTTTTTTAATCAGTCTGTGTTAAAAACAACATGTAAACAAATTGTATCTGAAAACGCTGGTGATTTCTTTCACAATTTACAAACAGATGAATAACACAGAACAGATGAAGAAGTCCACAGGCAAGATATTATTTTCTTTTGTTAGTAATATTTAAAAACAAACTTAACCAGAAAACGGATGCACCATTTTTAATTCAGTGGGAGAGAGAGAAGGAGAGAGAGCTCCACAAATTAAACACAGGCGACCTCTCCACACCTCTTTCTTGAAAAAATAGTCTTACGGTGATAGAGGCATTTTCAATGGCCAGAAGAGACGTTGTACAGATGAATTACAGAAGTATAAGAGTGATGCCAGCAGTCCAGTCTGCGACCATAACAGCACTGCCTACACACCACATTTCAGTTCTGCTAGAGATGAAATGAGAACAATGAAATCCATATACCACAGGAGACCAGAGGAGGAGAAAACAAAAAAAAAGAAATAAACATGCTAAAGGACTGCTTACATTTTACCTGCAAGAGAACAGATGCAACCGAGTCACTGACCTCACACTACTCACAGCGGCCTCCCCCTTCCCTCCTCTGTCTCTCCACGTATGTTGAAGACTTTTCTCTACTTCCCCGTTAATGGAGAACTAAGAAATATTGTTCTAGTTTCTTCTTAAAACCATTTCAAATTGCTGCCATTGTAAAGAGAGTTTCCTTAGAACAAAAACTTTTCTAAAGCTTCTTTTTATCGCTATAGAGAAAATAGATAAAATATAGATAGATAGATAGATAGATATCGCTACCACTATTCTTTCAGGCTGAGTGTAGCAGCCTGCATTTAACCCTGTCACACACCTGAATAACACGGGCAAATCCCACACACGTAGGAAAGGAAAAGCAAAACGCCTGGAACACAGAACAGCTCCTTGCAGTAGTAAGCTCCAGTTGCTAAAATCACCCAGTCCCATTTCTAAATCGCAAACGCAACTGTCAATAGAGACAAAAATTAAAACTACCATCAAACACATAGAACAAGCCAAGTCTAGGTGTTTGGTTTCTTTCCCATCGTCTCAAACCATTCCCTGACTAACTCTCAAATACACCATCTGTCTCTGCGGGCATCTTCCCATCTAAAACTCATAGAATCACAGAACACCACTGGAAGGGACCTTAAAGATCCCCTAATCCCAACCCCCCCCTGCCATGGGCAGGGACACCAAAAAAAAATCCTACACACAATAAACAACACCAAATCAGTAGCACATCACAGAACAAATCAGGTATAAAGACAGTTAAAGTAAAAACATAATGACTTTACACCAAAAAAAGGATTTCTTAAATTAACACAGATTATAAACCACAAAGGAATCAACCTGATACTTCACACTCATTTCAAGCATTTCAGGAAGACTGAAAACCTCCACAAAGTCAAATGCGCTCACATGGCAGAAACTTCACTTTCTCCAATTCCTGAGTTAAACTTGTAACAGCAATAAAAAACAAAAGACATAAAACCAATACAGAAGCTCATCTGTTTTACCCTGCTTATTGTTTTTTAATAAGTTCTAGAACCAGTTCTAGAACTAATCATAAAACAGTCTTAAAAAGATCCAAAGAGTAGAACATGAAACATCTTAGTTCCCCTCAATATAGCAGCAGTCACGTGGCTATTACACTAACACCACATCAGCTCTTCCATGCTACAGGAGCTCCTAACCCCTTGCACCCAAAAATTCACATTGTGCTATGAACATCCAGTCTCACAAGAAACGAGGCATGTAACATCAAAGACCTAGAACAGCTGAAACAAAAACATACATCCACTAACAAAAAAAAAAATCCACAAGCTCCACAAAACCAGAACAGTCCTACCCCTACACTGCACCAGTGACAAGTATGAATAAATCATTTATAAATTGCATTCAACAGTTTATGATCGCCAAAGAGCTATGTATTAGACGTTAAAAAAAAGAATAAAATTACTCTTTTAAAAAAGCAGTTTAAGCTTCAGAAGATTAACAGTTCTGAGGGGTAAATTTGTATTCTGTCATCTGTAAATGCACAAACATACAAGTTCATATCATTTCAAGATCAATTCCAATACATTCAAAGACAACTCCTCATAGCAATAACGCAGATCTGTGAACGCTTGGCATAAACCCGTATCGTTCCAGAACAGCGAGTGACACCCACCAGAATACAACAAGTCTCATTTCAATGATGGGAGAAACAAATTAATACAGCACATTCAAAACTAGGAGTTTTCACAACTCCCTGGGGTAAAATTGGTATTATTGTCCCTACTGCTCAAGTAGGGAAGTTGGAAAAAATAAACAAGCAAATACGAGCTGAAAGCAGGTAGACTGACGGGGGTGAGGACAGAAACTACAACTTCTGGCTGCCAGCCTTCCGCTTCCACCACTTCTGACTTTAAAACCACATCTCGCCTCTTTGTAATCAACCACTTCCACTGGTTCCCCTTTGGGGAAAAAGAGACACGTGGTGAGGCTGTGATTACACCAAAGAACAGGATGCCCTTCGTAGTTTCGCTGCGCCCAAGAGCTGAAGCACAACAACTCCTGTAGGAACCTCCTTCTGCCACGACCCGCATCTCAACAGGAACGCCAAGGGCCGCTGGTTTCACCGGGAGCGCTGGCAGGCAGCAGAGACAGCTCGGCAGCGTTTGCAAGATAACGGCATCGGTCATGTCGGCGCTTCCAAAGGCAGGCACTAGAAACCCTTGCTCTTGCATTTCACCTCACAAACCCTCTCCAAAATCGCAAGTTAACAGTCTGGAGAGTACAACTGGCAGCAGACAGAGGACTCTGACAGTGCTTCCGGGAAAGCAGAAGGAACTGCTCTAACTTGAAGCTTGAGTCCTGCTAAGGCACAGCTGCAAGCGGGAGAGCAAAAAAGTTGCAGGAAAAAGAGGCCAGCAAGAAGCCCTATTTTGGAAAGGCCGGAATAAGGTATCATTTCCATTAGTAGTCTGTAAGATTTGTTACAGACAGCTTCAGGTACTGGCAGAACCTTGGAACAATCCTTTTTTTCATCAGACATTCAAATTTACCGGCACTCAACAGAATGAGCTCCAAATACACGTATTCTAACCATATCATTTTACTTAATTTTTTATTTTTTATTTTTTTTTTTAACAATTATGAACAGGGTGTCAGATTGCTAACTCCGCTACAGACTACACTCTCACATTCAAAAAATTCCTGTGAGCCAACATATTTTCCAAGCCGTTCATACTTTCTGCATAACACAACAGTTTTAGGGTGAAGATCCTTCAGAAGTCCCTTTAATTACTATTTCTTCCTTAGCTAGAATGTATTAATTATAGCCCGTTCCTCTAGATAATAAGAAAACAAAAACCAGTGCACTATGAATAGTGTAAGAAACTTAATTACAGAGTCAGATGTCCTTTAGATGTCACTATGACTCCATTAAGGAACAGGCACCAAACACACACGCCTTGTGTTGTTAGATCAGTTATCAAAACAATGTCTCTCCTCGGTGACTTCATTACACAGGACTCAACCAGCTAATTCATCAAATGCCTGTTATGTTTGGAAAATGTGCTTTTTATGAAAAAGTCACCTTCGAGATGTATTTATTACAAACCAGATGTGAGAAATAGTTCTGAAAGGAAACACAGAAGTACAGCATGACTTGAAGTTTGAAGGTCACATAGTAAGGGTTAGCATCAAGGCTCTTATGTCAGACCGCAACTTCTGTTTTGCATCTGTACATAGAAGGAGGAGAAGAATCAAAAGTAAAAATAAAGCCAACCAGTTCTGTGATAACTTAAGAAGAACTGGATTGCTGTCATTCAACCATTCTCATTTAAAACTCGTAAATACTGTAACATTGCACTAAAACTAAGAAAGAAAACGGAACAGGGGATGGGGATGAAAAAATTTCATTCTGCTTTTTAACTTCACCTTATTAAGTCAGCAATGATGCTACGTTAAAGACAAGAACATATTCCCATTTTCACTCCAGACAACAAACCGAGGATTGCCTACTGATCTGTTCTTCTCCAAATATCAGACAATTTATCCCTCATCCTTCTCTATTCCCACTACTTTCAGGATACAAACCTCAACAGCTGGGTAAACAAATATACTTCACGTACCAGAAGCTGAACCACGTCAAAAACATAACGTCTGTTTTACACGCATAACTCAAAGACAAATAACCAACACGGATCTCTTGTCAGCACCACCGCCACCACGTTCAAGTACACTACAGTACAGCTGATAACATTTCACACTAAAACTCTACTGGACACAATCCCCTCTCACGCATCAATACCGAAGACAAAGCAGACATGAACACGGGTGGATGTACCCAAAATAAACACACCCAAACTTACCCCATTCCAGATACTCCAGGATATTCTTCTCTCTTCTCAGAGGGGAATTATTACACTCATCGTACAGGCAGATGAGGATATCCAGCAAGGTCTCCACGCTGAAGCACTGCCCGTTGCTTTGAGTCGGCCCATCCAAAATAAACTGCTCCAGCTGCTTCAGGCGCACTTCTCCAGACATGGCTGTTTCAGTTTGCATTGGGGTGTCTTTTTTAAGTACACTTCATCCAAACAAAAAAAAAAAAAAAGGAAAAAAAAAAAAAGGAAACGTCAACCAAATTTTTAACAAAATCGTGGTGGTGCTTCATTTTTAGGTCCCTTCAGTGCTCCCTGCTTGAAACTGAAGCCCAGCAAGTTTCAGACACACACGCATACAGTGCATGTTTGTGTACATCATTTTTAAGAAAAGAATAATCATTTGATGTGGTTATTGATGAAAAATGTATATCTGGTTCTGACACGTGAATGGTAACAGTTACCCCGAAATTCAACCACGGCTGCGTAGAGCCAGTTTCACCATTTTAGCCACCTCAGACAGAGACGTTTATATATTTAGGAAGCTCTTCTCCTTCATCCAACATTCAGGTCACGCAGCACAAGACCGAGAGGGGACCCACCGCATCCCTGAGGTGTAGGAGCCCCATCCTGCCCGTCGCCAGGCCGGGAAGGGCCGGCGCACCGCGACACCGCAGCGGTGCCGGGAAGGAGCGGCAGAGCGCGGCGCCGCGGAGGCAGCGGGCGGGGATCGGGGGGGGGGGAGAGGCGGCCGCGGCCTCCGTCTCCGCCTCTCCGGCGGGCAGCGCCTCGGCGGACCCCTCACCCGCCGGGGCGGGGGGGGGGGGGGGGGGGGGGGGGGGGGGCGCAGGTCCCCGGCCGACCCTGCTTAAGGCACAGCCGCGTCCCGTGGCGGGGAGCCGTGCCCCTCCTCCGCCTCCTCCTGCTGCTTACCGGGTCTCCTCCCGAGGCCTCTCAGCGGTTCAGGGAAGCCGAAGGCTTCATCGCCACCCGCTCCTCCTCTGCTGCGCCAAGGGGCGGCGGGCGGGCGGCAGCGGGCGGGACGCGCGCCCCGGCACAGCGGCACCGCCGCGGGGCGAGCGGGGAGCGCTCGTCGCCCTGTCAAAGCCTCCCCATGGCCGCGGCGCCGCCGTCCCCGTCCTTCCTCCCGCTGCTGCTCCGGCTGCGCGTCCCGGGAGGCTCCGGCAGCGGCTTCACTCCCGGCGGGGAGACGCTCCCCCGGCCTCGCTCCCCCAGGCCAAGGGCATCGTTCCCGGGGCGGGCGTGCGCCAAGGGGCGGCGGGGCGGGGAGGGCCCACGCGGCACCCTCCCTGCCTGCCTCCCTGCCTCCCTCCCTGCCTCCCGTCCCCCTCAGGCTCCTCAGCCCTCTCGCCTCGCCTCGCCTCCCGCCCGCGCTCACACGCAGGAGCCGCCGCCGAGCTCGCGGCAGCCCAACATGGCGGCGCGGGTGGGGAGGGGGGAGCCGCCGCCGAGCGCCGCCGCAGCGCGGGGAGCCGAGCCCGGGAGCCGCCGCTACTGATGGGATTGAGGGGAGGAGGGTAACGGGGGTGGGTGCTGCAGCAGGGAATGCAGGGATACGGGCGGACCGAGGCCGACGGCAGGGGAGGGAGCGGAGCGGAGCGGAGCGGAGGGCGGGGAGGCCGGCGCGCAACGCCCCGCTGCCTGACCGCCCCTCGCCGAGGGGAGCCCAGCCCCGCCTCGGCGCCCTGGGCCCGGCTCCCCGGGGCTCGCCCCTTGCCTCGGGCCGTGCCGCCTCACCGAGCCGGCGGGACGGGGGCAGGCGCCGAGGCGCTGAGGCGGGGCTCCCTCGCCCGGCCGTCGCCGCGGTGGAAAATGGCAGCGGCGGCAACGCGTGGCCGTGGCTCTGACCTCCAGAGGTGTGGGGGCGGTGGGCGGGCGCTCGGGCTGCGGCATCGCCCGCACCTCGCTTCAGAGGTTAGCCTTACCCATCGGCAGCAGGGAGGGGGACGGGACGAAGGGGGGCCGGTGACCGAGCGCTGTGCGCCCGAGGGGACGCTGGTTACAGGTGAAGTGAGGGGACGGGAACGGCTCAGGCGTGTGCCCTCAGCTTGGTAACCAGCACAAGACCCTCCGGTTTTGGTGGTTTTTTTTGTTTTCGGTATAACAAGCACCCATATACATTTTTTTTCACTTGTCGTTTTACTGGGGGATGTAATACGTAAGCAGTCTTAAGTACCCATCTAGATGAAGATGAAACACGACATTAGGATTAAACACAAGTCCCATGCAGTTTGCTTAGATTTATAGAAAAAAGATCCCCAGGATCTCTGAACTGTGTATAGACTCACTGGTGTGAAGCTACACACAGGACAGTGACTCTCGTGCTGTCGAGAAGGAAAAACGGATGGACTGTCCATCAGGGAGGAGGGGTGCACTTTCTGTTTGGCAAGCACGGGAATGACATCCAAGAGTTTGGACAACGTCTTTTGGAAGGAAGGAACTCTCCTACCAACTCATGATGAATGACAAAATGTGCAGAGAATTTGATTCTAAAAACTTTTTACACAAAAACCCTCCAAGAAATATCCTTGGAACTGCTGAAAATATAAGTGAGCTTGTCAGAGGTAGGAGAATTAATATTACAGTATGAGGATGGGGACACAGCAAGGGTTTCCTTCCTATTTTGGGGTACGCTGTTAGTATGACAGTGGAGTTCTCTCACTGCAGGTTTTGTACTGGCATCCAGGCAGATCCAGACGTGGACTTGGTGTTTCTTTCACAATCCACAGCTGCTGCATTTATGCTCTTTCCTATAGAGTTGTTCTCATCCCCTAGAAAGAGCCGCCAATTTGTGTCCAGATGTAAGGAAAAGAAAAGCATAAAACTCTAGGGTTATGAGCACCTTGGATGATGCATGGGACGTGGCAATTGAGCATGTTGAATGCACCAGGAGCGTGGAGCATCCTCTCTGCTCTGCCTTCTGCAACACCTGAAGCAGGTCCACCAAGTCCAACTCTGCTTGCAGAGTGCAGGAGGGGACCTTGTTCTTTGCTGTGGTGACAATGCCCAAGATGCACAGTGGGAAAGGGCTGATCATTCCCTGCTCTCTGCCTGAAAGGGCTGTGCTGAAGCTTTAAAAACGGTTTGAATTAAGTCTTTTCCTTATTATGGTAATAAGAGTATCATCGTCTTCACTGCAGCTGCCAATAGGAAGGAAACCCTTGCCTTGTCCCCATCTTCATAGCGTAATGTTAATTCTTCTACCTCTGACAAGCTCACTTATATTTTCAGCAGTTCCAAGGATATTTCTTGGAGGGTTTTTGTGTAAAAAGTTTTTAGAATCAAATTCTCTGCACATTTTGTCATTCATCATGAGTTGGTAGGAGAGTTCCTTCCTTCCAAAAGACGTTGTCCAAACTCTTGGATGTCATTCCCGTGCTTGCCAAACAGAAAGTGCACTCCTCCTCCCTGATGGACAGTCCTTCTCGACAGCACAAGATGAGAATCACTGTCTTGTGCATAGCTTCACACCAGTGAGTCTATACACAGTTCAGAGATCCTGGAGATCTTTTTTCTATAAATCTAAGCAAACTGCACGGGACTTCTGTTTAATCCTAATGCCGTGTTTCATCTTCATCTAGATGGGTACGGTACTTAAGACTGCTTACGTATTACATCCCCCAGTAAAAAGACAAGTGAAAAAAAATGTATATGGGTGCTTGTTATACCGAAAACAAAAAAAACCACCAAAACCGGAGGGTCTTGTGCTGGTTACCAAGCTGAGGGCACACGCCTGAGCCGTTCCCGTCCCCTCACTTCACCTGTAACCAGCGTCCCCTCGGGCGCACAGCGCTCGGTCACCGGCCCCCCTTCGTCCCGTCCCCCTGGCCTGCTGCCGATGGGTAAGGCTAACCTCTGAAGCGAGGTGCGGGCGATGCCGCAGCCCGAGCGCCCGCCCACCGCCCCCACACCTCTGGAGGTCAGAGCCACGGCCACGCGTTGCCGCCGCTGCCATTTTCCACCGCGGCGACGGCCGGGCGAGGGAGCCCCGCCTCAGCGCCTCGGCGCCTGCCCCCGTCCCGCCGGCTCGGTGAGGCGGCACGGCCCGAGGCAAGGGGCGAGCCCCGGGGAGCCGGGCCCAGGGCGCCGAGGCGGGGCTGGGCTCCCCTCGGCGAGGGGCGGTCAGGCAGCGGGGCGTTGCGCGCCGGCCTCCCCGCCCTCCGCTCCGCTCCGCTCCGCTCCGCTCCCTCCCCTGCCGTCGGCCTCGGTCCGCCCGTATCCCTGCATTCCCTGCTGCAGCACCCACCCCCGTTACCCTCCTCCCCTCAATCCCATCAGTAGCGGCGGCTCCCGGGCTCGGCTCCCCGCGCTGCGGCGGCGCTCGGCGGCGGCTCCCCCCTCCCCACCCGCGCCGCCATGTTGGGCTGCCGCGAGCTCGGCGGCGGCTCCTGCGTGTGAGCGCGGGCGGGAGGCGAGGCGAGGCGAGAGGGCTGAGGAGCCTGAGGGGGACGGGAGGCAGGGAGGCTGCCCGCCGCCCCTTGGCGCAGCAGAGGAGGAGCGGGTGGCGATGAAGCCCTCAGTTTCCCTGAACCGCTGAGAGGCCTCGGGAGGAGAGCCGTAAGGAGCAGGAGGAGCAGGAGGTGGAAGGGCAAGGCTCCCCGCTACGGCACGCGGCGATTTTAGTTTTTGACGAAGTGTACTTAAAAAAGACACCCCAATGCAAACTGAAACAGCCATGTCTGGAGAAGTGCGCCTGAAGCAGCTGGAGCAGTTTATTTTGGATGGGCCGACTCAAAGCAACGGGCAGTGCTTCAGCGTGGAGACCTTGCTGGATATCCTCATCTGCCTGTACGATGAGTGTAATAATTCCCCTCTGAGAAGAGAGAAGAATATCCTGGAGTATCTGGAATGGGGTAAGTTTGGGTGTGTTTATTTTGGGTACATCCACCCGTGTTCGTGTCTGCTTTGTCTTCGGTATTGATGCGTGAGAGGGGATTGTGTACAGTAGAGGTTTACTGTGAAATGTTATCAGCTGTACTGTACTGTACTTGAACGTGATGGCGGTGGTGCTGACAAGAGATCCGTATTGGTTATTTGTCTTTGAGTTATACGTGTAAAATAGACTTTATGTTTTTGACATGGTTCACATCCTGGTATGTGAAGTATATTTATCCAGCTGTTGAGGTTTGTATCCTGAAGGTAGTGGGAATAGAGAAGGATGAGGGATAAATTGTCTGATGTTTGGAGAAGAACAGATCAGTAGGCAATCCTCGTTTTGTTGTCTGGAGTGAAAATGGGGATAAATATGTTCTTGTCTTTAACGTAGCATCATTGCTGACTTAATAAGGTGAAGTTAAAAAGCAGAATGAAATTGTGTCATCCCCATCCTCCATTCCGTTTTCTTTCTTAGTTATAGAGCAACGTTACAGTATTTACAAGTTTTCAACGATAACAGTTGAATGACAGCAATCCAGTTCTTCTTAAGTTATCACAGAACTGGTTGGCTTTATTTTTACTTTTGATTCTTCTCCTCCTTCTACGTACAGATGCAAAACAGAAGTTGCAGTCTGACATAAGAGCCTTGATGCTAACCCTTACTATGTGACCTTCACACTTCGAGTCATGCTGTACTTCTGTGTTTCCTTTCAGAACTATTTCTCACATCTGGTTTGTAATAAATACATCTCGAAGGCGACTTTTCCTTAAAAAGCACATTTTCCCAACATAACAGGCATTTGATGAATTAGCTGGTTGAGTCCTATGTAATGAAATCACCAAGGAAAGACATTGTTTTGATAACTGATCTAACAACATGAGGCGTGTGTTTGGTGCCTGTTCCTTAATGGAGTCATAGTGACATCTAAAGGACACCTGACTCTGTAATTAAGTTTCTTACACTATTCATAGTGCACTGGTTTTTGTTTTCTTATTATCTAGAGGAACGGGCTATAATTAATACATTCTAGCTAAGGAAGAAATAGTAATTAAAGGGACTTCTGAAGGATCTTCACCCTAAAACTGTTGTGTTACACAGAAGGTATGAAAGGCTTGGAAAATACGTTGGCTCACAGGAATCTTAATGGCTCAGGAGTGGTCTGTCCCCACGTGCCCAAAGACGAGCCGACGCGGAACTAGACCGGCCAGGCTGAGCAGAGAGTTGTGGCTCGAGCTTAGGAGAAAAAGGAGGGTTTATAATCTTTGGAAAAGAGGGCGGGCTATTCAAGAGGACTATAAAGATGTTGCGAAGCTGTGCAGGGACAAAATTAGAAAGGCCAAAGCTCATCTGGAGCTCAATCTGGCTACTGCTGTTAAAGATAACAAAAAACGTATTTTTACAAATACATCAACGCAAAAAGGAGGACTAAGGAGAATCTCCATCCTTTACTGGATGCGGGGGGAAACTTAGTTACAAAAGATGAGGAAAAGGCTGAAGTGCTCAATGCTTTCTTTGCCTCAGTCTTTAGCGGCAAGACCGGTTGTTCTCTGGATACCTGGTACCCTGAGCTGGTGGAAGGCGATGGGGAGCAGGATGTGGCCCTCGCTATCCATGAGGAAATGGTTGGCGACCTGCTACAACACTTGGATGTACGCAAGTCGATGGGGCCGGATGGGATCCACCCGAGGGTACTGAGCGAACTGGCGGAGGAGCTGGCCAAGCCGCTTTCCATCATTTATCGGCAGTCCTGGCTATCGGGGAGGTCCCAGTCGACTGGTGGCTAGCAAATGTGACGCCCATCTACAAGAAGGGTTGGAGGGTAGACCCGGGGAACTATAGGCCTGTTAGCTTGACCTCAGTGCCAGGAAAGCTCATGGAGCAGATTATCTTGAGGGTCATCACGCGGCACTTGCAGGGCAAGCAGGCGATCAGGCCCAGTCAGCATGGGTTTATGAAAGGTAGGTCCTGCTTGACGAACCTGATCTCCTTCTATGACCAAGTGACGCGCTTAGTGGATGAGGGGAAGGCTGTGGATGTGATCTACCTTGACTTCAGTAAGGCTTTTGACACCGTTCCCCACAACATTCTCCTCAAGAAACTGGCTGCTCGGGGCTTGGACTGGCGTACGCTTCGCTGGGTTAGAAACTGGCTGGATGGCCGGGCCCAGAGAGTTGTGGTGAATGGAGTCAAATCTGGTTGGAGGCCGGTCACTAGTGGAGTCCCCCAGGGCTCAGTGCTGGGGCCGGCCCTCTTTAATATCTTTATCGATGATCTGGATGAGGGGATCGAGTGCACCCTCAGTAAGTTTGCAGATGACACCAAGTTAGGTGCGTGTGTCGGTCTGCTTGAGGGTAGGAAGCCTTTGCAGGAGGATCTGGATAGGCTGGAGCGATGGGCTGAGGCCAACTGTATGAAGTTCAACAAGGCCAAGTGCCGGGTCCTGCATCTGGGGCGTAACAACCCCAAGCAGCGCTACAGGCTGGGAGATGAGTGGCTGGAAAGCTGCCTGGCCGAGAAGGACCTGGGAGTACTGGTTGATAGCCGGCTGAATATGAGCCAGCAGTGTGCCCAGGTGGCCAAGAAGGCCAACAGCAGCCTGGCTTGTATAAGAAGCAGCGTGGCCAGCAGGTCTAGGGAGGTGATTGTCCCCCTGTACTCGGCTCTGGTGAGGCCGCACCTCGAGTGCTGTGTTCAGTTTTGGGCCCCTCGCTACAAGAAGGACATGGACGTGCTCGAGCGAGTCCAGAGAAGGGCGACCAAGCTGGTGAGGGGTCTGGAGAACAAGTCTTACGAGGAGCGGCTGAGGGAGCTGGGATTGTTCAGCCTGGAGAAGAGGAGGCTCAGGGGCGACCTCATCGCTCTCTACAGATACCTTAAAGGAGGCTGTAGTGAGGTGGGGGTTGGTCTCTTCTCCCACATGCCTGGTGACAGGACGAGGGGGAATGGGCTAAAGTTGCGCCAGGGGAGTTTTAGGTTGGATGTTAGGAAGAACGTCTTTACTGAAAGGGTTGTTAGGCATTGGAATGGGCTGCCCAGGGAAGTGGTGGAGTTACCATCCCTGGAGGTCTTTAAAAGATGTTTAGATGTTGAACTTAGTGATATGGTTTAGTGTAGGACTTGTTAGTGTTAGGACAGAGGTTGGACTAGATGATCTTGGAGGTCTCTTCCAACCTAGACGATTCTGTGATTCTGTGATTCTGTAATTTTTTGTATGTGAGAGTGTAGTCTGTAGTGGAGTTAGCAATCTGACACCCTGTTCATAATTGTTAAAAAAAAAAAAAAAAAAAAAAAAACAAGTAAAATGATATGCTTAGAATACGTGTGTTTGGAACTCATTGTGTTGAGTGCCGGTAAATTTGAATGTCTGATGAAAAAAAGGATCGTTCCAAGGTTCTGCCAGTACCTGAAGCTGTCTGTAACAAATCTTACAGACTACTAATGGAAATGATACCTTATTCCGGCCTTTCCAAAATAGGGCTTCTTGCTGGCCTCTTTTTCCTGCAACTTTTTTGCTCTCCCGCTTGCAGCTGTGCCTTAGCAGGACTCAAGCTTCAAGTTAGAGCAGTTCCTTCTGCTTTCCCGGAAGCACTGTCAGAGTCCTCTGTCTGCTGCCAGTTGTACTCTTCAGACTTTTAACTTGTGATTTTGGAGAGGGTTTGTGAGGTGAAATGCAAGAGCAAGGGTTTCTAGTGCCTGCCTTTGGAAGCGTCGACATGACCGATGCCGTTATCTTGCAAACGCTGCCGAGCTGTCTCTGCTGCCTGCCAGCGCTCCCGGTGAAACCAGCGGCCCTTGGCGTTCCTGTTGAGATGCGGGTCGTGGCAGAAGGAGGTTCCTACAGGAGTTGTTGTGCTTCAGCTCTTGGGCGCAGCGAATCTACGAAGGGCATCCTGATCTTTGGTGTAATCACAGCCTCACCACGTGTCTCTTTTTCCCCAAAGGGGAACCAGTGGAAGTGGTTGATTACAAAGAGGCGAGATGTGGTTTTAAAGTCAGAAGTGGTGGAAGCGGAAGGCTGGCAGCCAGAAGTTGTAGTTTCTGTCCTCACCCCCGTCAGTCTACCTGCTTTCAGTTTGTATTTGCTTGTTTATTTTTTCCAACTTCCCTACTAGAGCAGTAGGGACAATAATACCAATTTTACCCCAGGGAGTTGTGAAAACTCCTAGTTTTGAATGTGCTGTATTAATTTGTTTCTCCCATCATTGAAATGAGGCTTAGTGTATTCTGGTGGGTGTCACTCGCTGTTCTGGAACGATACGGGTTTATGCCAAGCGTTCACACATCTGCGTTATTGCTATGAGGAGTCGTCTTTGAATGTATTGGAATTGATCTTGATATGAACTTGTATGTCTGTGCATTTACAGATGACAGAATACAAATTTACCCCTCAGAACTGTTAATCTTCTGAAGCTTAAACTGCTTTTTTAAAAGAGTAATTTTATTCTTTTTTTCAGCATCTAATACATAGCTCTTTGGCGATCATAAACTGTTGAATGTAATTTATAAATGATTTATTCATACTTGTCACTGGTGCAGTGTAGTGTTCTGGTTTTGTGGAGCTTGTGGATTTTTTTTTTTGTTAGTGGATGTATGTTTTTGTTTCAGCTGTTCTAGGTCTTTGATGTTACATGCCTCGTTTTTGTGAGACTGGATGTTCATAGCACAGTGTGAATTTTTGGGTGCAAGGGGTTAGGAGCTCCTGTAGCATGGAAGAGCCGATGTGGTGTTAGTGTAATAGCCACGTGACTACTGCTATATTGAGGGGAACTAAGATGTTTCATGTTCTACTCTTTGGATCTTTTTAAGACTGTTTTATGACTAGTTCTAGAACTGGTTCTAGAACTTATTAAAAAACAATAAGCAGGGTAAAACAGATGAGCTTCTGTATTGGTTTTATGTCTTTTGTTTTTTATTGCTGTTACAAGTTTAACTCAGGAATTGGAGAAAGTGAAGTTTCTGCCATGTGAGCGCATTTGACTTTGTGGAGGTTTTCAGTCTTCCTGAAATGCTTGAAATGAGTGTGAAGTATCAGGTTGATTCCTTTGTGGTTTATAATCTGCATTAGTTTTAGAAATCCTTTTTTGATGTAAAGTCATTATGTTTTTACTTTAACTGTCTTTATACCTGATTTGTTCTGTGATGTGCTACTGATTTGGTGTCGTTTATTGTGTGTAGGATTTTCTTTTGGTGTCCCTGCCCGTGACAGGGGTTGGAATTAGAGGATCTTTAAGGTCCCTCCCACTGGTGTTCTGTGATTCTATGAGTTCTAGATGGAAGGATGTCCGCAGACACAGCTGAAGTATTTGAGAGTTATTCAGGTCAGGTTTTGAGACAATGGGAAAGAAACCAAACACCTAGACTTGGCTTGTTCTCCGTGTTTGATGGTAGTTTTAATTTTTATCTCTACTGACAGTTGCGTTTGTGATTTAGAAATGGGACTGGGTGATTTTAGCAACTGGAGCTTACCGCAAGGAGCTGTTCTGTGTTCCAGGCGTTTTGCTTTTCCTTTCCTACGTGTGTGGGATTTGCCCGTGTTATTCAGGTGTGTGACAGGGGTAAATGCAGGCTGCTACACTCAGCATGAAAGGAGAATAGGGTGGTAGAAAGAAGCTTTAGAAAAGTGTTTGTTCTAAGGAAACTCTCTTTACAATGGCAGCAATTTGAAATGGTTTTAAGAAGAAACTAGAACAATATTTCTTAGTTCTCCGGTAATGGGGAAGTAGAGAAAAGTCTTCAACATACGTGGAGAGACAGAGGAGGGAAGGGGGAGGCCGCTGTGAGTAGTGTGAGGTCAGTGACTCGGTTGCATCTGTTCTCTTGCAGGTGAAATGTAAGCAGTCCTTTAGCCAGCTTATTTCTTTGTTTTGTTTTCTCCTCCTCTGGTATATGGATTTCATTGTTCTCATTTCATCTCTAGTAGAACTGAAACGTTGTGGTGTGTAGGCAGTGCTGCTACTGTCACAGACTGGACTGCTGTCATCGATCTTATATTTTTGTATTTCATTTGTAGAATGTCTCTTCTGGCCATTGAAAACATGTTTACAAACTGTTAGGAGGTTAAAGTATTGAATGAGCATTGGGGAAACGTGACATTTTACAATGTCAGTCTTTTATCAGGGGCTTTAATTACATAGGTGTGAATGACAGTAAATCAAATGTGTCTGATTACAGGTTTTGAACAAGTTCCAGTTATCGCGGTAATACAAGCAGTATTCGAATGCCTCAGTAACAGCTTTCTACCTTCTTAACTTGAAATGTATTCCATGGAAATTATGGACTTCTGTGCAGAACACTGAAGTTTGGTATCTGTATGATTTTTCCAGTTACTCATGAACCTTTGCAGGCTCCAGAGAGCTCCCAAGGCAGAGGGTAAAGACTCGTTAGCCGACAGATTCATCTGACCTGCTGGTGGAAGGAAGAGAGAAAGAGAGGTGGTATATCTTGTCTGTTCAGGTTTTGTTCGTGACTAACATAGATCTAAACTAAAGAAGGTTTGTAGGAACAGTCTCCCAACTCTGACAGTGCTTGAAGCAGTGCGCAGACAGGAGTGGAGTAGTAAAGGGCTGAAGTTTTTCTCTTTGTTTTGACTCAAATAACTGGAGATATTGTGTAGTTGGAAACATTTTATCCCTTGCTGCTGTTGCTTAGGTTTTGGACAGTATTCTCTAGTATGATCACAGACAAACAGATACATTCTGAGAGTTTTCCTTTGGAGCTCTGGACCATTGTAGATATTGCTTTACCCAGTGGAAAAAAAAAAAGTGCAACAAAGATGAAATAGGCAACATTTTTGAAGTTCAAAGAAGTATTCCCCACTGAGATCCCCCAGTTTAACCCAAGTGTTTTATGTGTTTATGCCCAGTGGTAGCTGCTCACCTTGTACATGCAATCACAAGCTTAACGTGGTGAAGTGGGATATCTAGGTATCTCTAATCAATACCTCGATTATAGGATCTGGCTTTCAGACCTTTGAGTAGCAGAAGGATCTTCTCATGCTCTTTGGTGGTCAGGACAGCTCCGTCTTTCCGATTTCTTTGCTGTTAATGTTTCCTCTGTTAGTTCATGTGCTAGTGTTTAATTAACGGTGTAACTATTTAAGCACTTTCTTATGTAGGTGCCGCTTTCTTACGCAGCTTAAATGTACTGATGTATGTAATAAGCGTACCACAGCTCTGCTGCGGCTGAATGTACCCGATCAGTCTGTACATTTTGTTCATGTGAGGAAGTATCCCAGAGGCAAGTTTTGCCAGGGAATACTCTGCCTTGCAGCTGTAATTGACTGGGCTTCAACAAGGAGCCCGAGACAGGTGGGTCCTGTTTTGGTCTGGATTTGTAGGGACCCTGGGTATTGGGAGAGTGGGAAAGGATGATCGTGTGCCAGCTGAGTGAGTTCAAATGAGGAAAAAGCTTTCCTTCCTCAAGTGTTGTGCATTTTATCTGTCACTAGAACAACAAAACCTATTCCAAGAGTTCTGTATTCTTTGTGGGTTTTGTTTGTTTATTTCATTTTTAAAGGGATGGTGTGCTTAGCTGTTGTGTCTTTTTTGAAATTTCATGTCTTATCCTGTGAGGCAGAATTTTTCCAGGTCAACCACCCAACTTAAATTGGGAGATCTGGTAGAGTGCAGGAAGGAAGTCGAGAGGTCCTTACAGTGACCAAGAAATAACATGCCATTGGAGGAGTTTCTTCATGGGGTCATTCACATTACAATTAAAAAACCAAAAACCAAAAAAAATATATAAATATATACAATTAGTCGAAAGCATTAGAATCATAGAATATCCTGAGTTGGAAGGGACCCATAAGGATCATCAAGGCCAACTCCTAGGCATTAAGCGTATAATCTTGAGGAAACTTTGAGTAGTTTAAATCCTTGATGTATCCGTATTTTAATCTGGCCTTGATGCAGAACAGGACCTTTTCTTTAGCTCTTTGAAGCAATGCTCAGTTTTGAACATGCCCTTAAGATCACCGGAGGAATTGCTGCTTTCACAAGTGGGCCCTGTGTCGCGTTTTTGCAGGTTACTGCAAACATAAACTGTTTGGTTCAACTTTGTGTTTGCCTCAAGCCAGTCTTTTCTTTACAGAAGTAAATAGCTTTTTTTACGAACTGAATCAGGCTATTTTAACAAATGCGTGTTTATTCTCTTGTTTCAAGTCACCTACTATGATAGCCAACCTGAAAATAGCATTAGGGTAGGAGTGAGGCAAAATAAAGCTGTGTTTGCACAGTGATCAACTGAGTGAGAAGTAAATGTTGTGGAAGAGATGCCTGGTTTTAAAAGTCAGGAGAAAATCTACAAAGGCAGAGGTGATTATGGAAGAAGAAACATCCTGTCTGTGCTCCAGTATTAACTATAGGATCCTGTGCTCCCAGCTTCATCCTAGCCCTCCATCCTTTCTAAAGTTAGAGGGGGACAGTTCTGTCTTCGTGCCTCAATCACTCCTAGTACTGTTTTCCTACGTCATTGCCTGCAGTGTAGACAAACTCAGAATTTAGACCCATCAGCAAGGAAAGCTGAATTCTCTCGTATTTATCTGCTTACTTTGGAATGACTGGTACATACAGAGAGCTGAATGCAGACCATCTGGCTGAATTCCTTGTAACCCCAGGTTTTTCTTGCATGATAATGTAACCTCCCTGGCTGTGGCTTGTCTGAATCTGTATTGCAGCGGTAGGAAGTAAATCCAGCTATAGAGGCATCTTGGTTTTCCCCTGATGGTGACTTTTGTGGCAGGTATCCTCTAATTTTGCGTGAGGCAGAAGTATGTGTAAGTATTTGTTCTGTTTTGTCCGTGTAACTCGGTCTAAGAGTCAGCAGATCTTAATGCTTTTTATTACAGATAGTTAGCAACTTTGTTCATGTCTCAAACCTAACAGTGTTTCCGGGTCTGTCAGCGAACTGATGCTGACTTGATGCCTGAATGTGCAGAGTTCTGGTAGATGCTCTCCCTGAAGCCGTAGCGTTCCTGCAGGCCTGAGTTGTAAGCTAGATGTGACTGCTACAAGCTTCTTGGCTAAGGGGTGTTAAATTTTTCTCTCTTACTACTTTCTGTGTTCACAAATGGCTCCTTGGCAGGAGTGTTGCAACTTTGTGAAGTGTTGGTTTGTTGTTTGTATCTCCTCGCTTTCTTTTGGGGCCCAAAAGATTATTTCAGAGAATTGTGCCGTATGGAACTGTTCTTGCAAGTAACCTTTCATTTGATGACAACTAATACACACACACACTCACACATGCACAAACAGGAAAAAAAAAAAAAACAAGAAAAAAAACTAGTATGAGCTTTGTCAGTATTGAATTGTTGATGAAATGGATAAAATGGCTTGAAAAATTAACTGGGATGTGCAGCTCTTCTGAAGCTGTGTGCAAGTTCTGCCATCTTTAGTTAAGAATGACAGTGGGCAGAAAAGTCTTCTTTTTGCTGCATCCAGATCCAGGAAAATGTTTTATTTGTATTATTAAAATTTATCTCTTGGATAGAGTAGCAGAATGTAAATAGACTAGATAAAGCCCTTCTTCCCCAGTTCCTCCCACTCTCGTAGAATAACAGTGAACTCCTTGTGGGAGGCTTTTTTTCTAGTCTCAAGGCATTCTACAGTTTTGCTTACAAGCAGGACTGAGAAAAAAAAGTTTACTTTGTCTGAAATGTTCTCTTAAGGGTAATCTCTCTGTCATTAAGGTTGGTTTAAGAAAAAATGTTCTTAAAGCCAGTGCCGTGAAAGCTTATTTTTTTTAATTTTAATTTGAATGTTGCACGTTGATAGCAATGCTTGGTGTATTTCAACCAGGTAGGCCAGACATTTTTTAGTGTCAGGGCTGTAGCCAGGGAGAGCATTATGGGGAAAGTGCGGGGCTGGAGGCAGGAGAACAGTGCAGTATCTTTGACACCCTGCTTGCAACCTAAAGCAGTTATTTTAGCTGTTTTGTACATTTTTCACTTTTAAATTTTAGAAGGTGACTTTGGAAAGGAAAGGATAGCAGAAGTCACTCACTGGAAGAAAAGAGGAGAGAAAAGGATAGAAAAACCTGAATCGCCTTTTAGATGGCTTTCTTATTTCCTTTGCGAGGAAATCAGGCCAATCGTGCTGATAACAGTCACCCAATGTTATTGCTGAAATAACAGCCGTCTTGTTTCTGGGGTGTTTTTAACTATTTAGTTCTCAAAAATAGAGAGGAACATTCTTGTCTCCTAAAAGAAAGGAAATGGTTATGCTGGCAGCTGTTTCAGAAGATTTCAAGAAGAAATCTTGTTGTTTACATAACCTATTCAACAAGACCTCACACTGCTTGTCAGAGGTGGCGCATTTTTTTGCAATGGGAATTTCTTTTATTGTGTCTGTGTCTACTTATCTTACGATTTTTGTTCCAGTGAACAGTTTAGTTGGCTGAATATACTTTTTATTTCCAGAAAGTAATGTAACTTTATGTTGTTACTCAGCATTGTGTACATTTTGAAATCTCTTCCTCAAAGTAGGTAGGAGTAGCAAAAATGTTTCTTGCAACATAGGAGGTTTGCTGTTAAGATTGTTGATAAGATTTTTTTTTCCCTAAATTTGTAGTTCTGCACTTTGTGAACACAGCTTAGTAGATTCTAACCATCCCTTTTGCAGTAGGGTAATAGGTTTAACTGGGACGACTGAAATTTTTGCTTAGAGAAATACGGTTTTCTGTTTGTACAGTGAGATGGCTTTGATTAATTTACTAGTCAAATTCTCAAGTTTAATGGTCAGTTTTTGGAATGAATGGAAACTTATTACTAGTAATCAGGAAATCATGCATGAGGTCTAGGCAGTGATTTTTACTTATAAGTTGCTTATCAGGGAGAGAATTCACCTGGTAAATTGAAGGGACTAAAAATTGACCTTTCTTCGGAAACCGTATTTTTCCATGCTTTTCATCTCTTCATGTTTTAGCTAACTTGAGAAGAGAATGCTGCAGACAAAATTTCTGCATGCTTTGATATTTAAAATAAACACTATATATAATCAATTGTTAAAGTTTCCTCAGTCCACTCCTTGTTTGCTTTTTTCCTACCAGAAACAAATTCTGGAGGTTGTCCCCAAATGAATGATTATTCGGTTAAATCTCTTAGTGCTGCTGTCTTGTCACCAAATTAGCATGTCACTGTTTCTAGGAGATCTACGAAGACTTCTTGATACATCTTTCAAGGTTGCTCTCATCTTATTTTAAAATATCTTACATTTAATTCTTCATATAGAGATAGCTTCACGGAGGAGAACCATGAAAAACTGGAAGCTTTTCCAACTCTAAATTTCTGTGCCTCTCCTGCCATCTTGTGGGTTTTAGGAGAAATTTCACTGTGCTTATTGATACCTGAGATAGTGTTTTTTTTTTTGTGGTCCCACCAGCTACTGAGCAAAGGAAACACTGAGTCTATCTGTACGTTGTCCTCTGCAGCATCAGTTTGCTTGGGGGGTGAGGGGAAGTGATCTAAACCAGCTCTGGTATACGTATTGCTCTACTGGCAAAATCAGGTTTGTCTGTGAGCTTTTTTTGTAGGAAGGGATTTATATTTGTGGAAGGTGGAAGATTTTTCTCAGTAAATCTGGGTCCAAGGCAAACTTTGAATTTCTTTATACAAAATGCTTCTCTAAATTTCCTCTAATAAAAATACACCCCCCACCCCCCCCCCAAAAATCAACGTCATTTTTTTTGACATCAAAAGTAATATTTTAGAGAGCATGTTCTATGACTAGCAGCTGAATCTGTATAAAAGTCTCAGTAGAAATATTTCTTTCAATCCAAATGCAACCTAAGCTAGGCTTAGAGATCCTTCTGTTAACTGGCTTTGAAGTATGGCTGCTGAACCGTTTGGGAGAACAGTGGTGGAGACGTTCATAGATGAGGTGTCATAGTGGCTCCAAAATTTTATTTTCCAGCGGCAAAAAGACTCTGAGAATGAGTAACTCCGGCCAGTATGGCACGCTGGCTGTTCTTCTTTGATTCACCTGCTGCAGCAGCCTGGGGCTCCTCTGTTACCTGTCCACAACAGTTTGTGTAACAAAAGTCTTTCATGGATGTGATTTGTTGACGCTGTCATGACACTTCATTAATGGAAGAAGAAAATAAATTCAAAACTATCTTAAATTGTTTCAGATTACAGTTGACTCTTCACCTGTCCGTAAACATAAATTTGTAGGGTAGTCCAGGGTCTGTTATTTCAACACAGCACTGTTACCTGTAAAATCGTTCTGACTTTAGTTGTTTATAATAAATAAACCAGGGAATCAAGTATTCATAAACTGCACTGGCAGGCACACAGTCTCAGTGTTACAGTCACTGATGCTTTATTTATTATACCTTGAATGGGATTAGAGTCCTTCAGGGTGTGTAAATTTTTACAACTATAAGGAAAAGTGATTTTGAGCCTGATGTCTACGACCAAAGTTTTTGTTAGTGCAATTCAACGGCTTAAAATTTTATGTAAAATGTTTGAGATCAACTTTTAAACTTTGAGCTTAAACTTTAACATTCAGATCTCCTCTTGATCATCCCGTAATTGGCACTAAAGTAAATATACATGAAAAGTCCATCATTGTTAACCAAAGGTTTTAATCTAGCAGGACAAGGAAGAACCAGTATGCGTCTTTCAGGTAGCAGCATATATTTCTGGAGCCTAAACTGCAATAAATCATTGATGTTAACCAGACCTGCAGAGTCCATAGCGATAACTGTTAGGTTGTGTATATTATCTATTTAAAAGGAACAAACCTTGAGGTGGAATTTCTGAAGACTGGAGAGAAAAAAGGTAAGATTTAACTGCAGAAGAGCCAGCGTAGCATTTAATAAGAGCTCTGGCTACCTTATAGGAATATGCAAAATACCAACCAGGAATTATGTACCTACATTTGAATCAATGTAGCTTAACCACAAGATAGTGTTTCTGTGAGTGCTTTCGTTTCCTTTTTTTCCTCTAATTTGGCTTTGAACCAAGGGCAATTTAACTATGGCCTATCATACTGCAAAGAGATATTTCATCAGCACCACTTTCCAACTATTAGGCAAACAAATTTGGAGGTTAAAATTACAAACAAGGGTTTACAAAGGTTGCACAATTGCTAATGCCTGGAGTACTGTGTGTAACTGCTCAGTTCCACAGCCTTTTGTGAAGGCTACCAAGGTTTTGCAATTTCTATGAGTGGTCTTTTAATAAGGTCCAAAGTCAAACCTTCAAAGGAGATGTGAACATTTATGGAAGTAACACTCTTCATGATGGGAGTGTTCCAAGTGTTAAGCTCTGGAATAGAATTTCTCTGCAGGACAGTTCATGCTGGACTGCCCTGCTTATTTCAAGGCAGTTCTCACTGTCTAGGAAGAATTATGAGACATCAGGGCTGGGGACTGACTTCCTTTCCCCTGAATTTGTGTATGTCAGCTGTAACTACAAAGAGCACTCCAAAGTTGGCAGATGATATTCTGCAGTAACAACACTAGACCAAATGATTTACTGATAAATGAGAATATAGGACTGTGACAGAAGTGCTAGATGATTGTGGGTAATATCTGAAAAATATAGTCAACTGAAAAGACAAATTTGCAGGACAGTAGAATGATGAGCTCTCGCTGTTCTCAGTGCTCTCTCCTGTCTGTTGCTAGATCAGCTAGTTGACTCTGGTGGAATTTCTGTGTATGTAAAGCAGTGAATGCAAGAAAAAATATCTTTCATCTGTGTTCCACCACAGATGGGAGTCTGGGAGTTGGAGATCAAGTCATGGGAATTTGCTTAATTTAGCTCTGTAAAGCTCAAAGAGAATGTTTTTTTTAGTAAACAATGGAGAACTCTTTATTTTTCTTACGAGACTCTAGAATAAATGAAATTCAAAGATACCAGGTTTTGCTGAAAAGCTGTAATATGAATTTCAACAAATTAATTGGAAGATATATTTTTAAGTACTAGAAATGGTGGATGTTAATAGAAAGTACTAGAAATGGTGGATGTTTTTGTCAATTAAAAAAAACAAAACAAGAAAGTTCCCTAGCCCAGACACTGTAAAAATTGGAATACTTATCTCTGGGGATGGGGATTTATCATCTATGGAGATAATTATTTACCATATATTCCCACTCTACTCATGATGTGCTATATGAGCCATTATATAATTCAAGAATGATATTCACTATGTGATACAGGAATCTCTTTCAGTGATGCATCTTTTCTTACTTGTAAAACTGCAGGCAACGAAATTACAAGCTCTTGTGCAAATGTTAGCCAATATTTATTAGCTTATTTTAGTTCTTGGTGGCATAGTAGCTTGAAGTTACTACACACAAAGTAGTAGTACTATATGGCCCAGTACTAGCTATTTGCAAAAATGAATGAACACAGATGTTTAAGTTTTTAAAATATGTATTTACTGGTGCTGTTTCTACTTCTGTCTTCATCACTGGAGTTATCCACCGTTGTTCTTGTCCTGTTCCCAAGTTTTTGGGCATATTCTCATATGTCTCTTGAAGATGCCAGATAAGAGGTACCACTGAAAGCAAAACATACCATTTGCTGAGATAAAACAGCTGTAGCTTCTGACTGAATTGCAAACATGAGAAACATCTTGCTTTTCATCTGCAGAACACTCTAATTCTTTTGTGAGGATGAAAACCCACTGCATCATACAAAGGAGCCAGACCCTAACTGCCTACAATGATGGGCACAACAAGGAATGGAGGCTTACTGACTTCAACCTCAGGGAAGCCAAGGGTGGTAAATGATTCAAGAAATTTTCTGACTGGGTCTGGGGTGTTGTCCCACCAGAAGGATATACTGTGGATTCTTTATTCTTATGATTGTGTTCTCAGCCTCTTTACTGTATATCTGGGCTTCTTAGGAAAAACTACAGGGCTAAGAAATTGAGAATAGAAGTGGTAAGGTAAATCTAACCTAAGCATAAAGGTCTACGTGGGGAAGCTTATCTGTGCCACAAATGCTTTCTGGGGCATCTAGGTTGTATTATGGGAATAAGTACTGTATTTAGGTGGCATCAAGATGACATTAACTTTGGAAAGAAAAGACTGGGAGACTTAGGTAAGAAGGCTTTAAAGTAGCTTTTTCTGGATGCTGGGGGAAAACAAAACAAAACAAAAAAACTACAGAAGGAGACCAGTAACTTTGCCAGAGGATGGGAAATGGAGAAAAAGGTGAAAATAATGGGCAGCTAGATCATCACTGGCCCATAAAGTATCAGGGCTTTAACTAATGAAACCCTAAAGGTAACGGGGGTAGAAGGGACTGGGATAACAGTACCACTTTTTGGAGACTCTAAACGGAGACTAAACAATCTAAACCGAGATAAAACAATCACTGGGCAATTCTAGTATGTACCCGAGGCAGGGACTAATTTGTTGGGAAGGGATTTGATGATGAAATAGGGTATTCAAATAGTAAGTTGTCAGACTGGAATAACGGTGTCAGTGAAGTTACTGACAGAAGAGGATGAAAAAGAAATACACCCCATAGTGTGGGTCAAGGAAGGAAATAGAGGAGGAATTAATATTGCTCCCCTGAAGACAGATATGCAGGAAGGATATGAGGCAATAAAGTAGAAGCAATACCCTATCTTAACTGAGGGACAAATTGGTCTTTAATCAGTCCTTTTATTGCTGATTTAAGATAGATTATTGGAACCATGCATGTCTTCCTTTAACACTCCTATCTTTCTGGTGTAAGGAGGGCTGCTGGTTCTTACCAACTGGCACAGGATCTGTGAAAAATTAATGGGGTAGTGCGGAAGCGCCACCCTGTGGTTCCAAATCCATGTACTCTGATGAGCAAGATCCCACATGAGCATAAGTGGTTCACTGTGACAGACTGAAAAGATGCCTTTGGGGCCTGTCCAGTGGACCCTGTGAGCAGAAACATATTTGCCTTTGAGTGTTAAGACCCTGAAACAGGATGGGAACAACGATACAAATGGACAGTTTTACTTCAGGGATTCACAGAATCACCAAATTTATTTGGGCAAGTTTTAGAGCAGATTTTAGAGCAATTCCAACCTCTGGAGGGGTTGTTATTGTTACAAATATGTAGATGATCTTTTTATTATCAGGACAGATACCATGAGAAAAGAAGGGGAAAAAGTAAGGGGAAAAGAAGAAATTAAAGTTTGGTCAAATAAAATTGTACATATATGGTATAGAAAAGCATCGAGTAGTTTGTGAATCTGTAGTACTCACCAATGAGGAAACAGGAGGAATTAAGCATTGGGTAATAGGGAATATGAGATTATGATTTACTGTGTGCTGCTCTTCACAGGACATCTGCCATTGCAATTGTGAATAAATTAGCTTCACAGAAGACCCTGTCTGAGAAAATTATTGAGATATTTCTCACAATTTACTGGGACTGACTGTAATAGCTTGGGAGGGGAAAACACAGAGCCTTTCAAAATACTGGATGTATTAGGAGCACTTTGTTTGAGAAGCTGACAATAAAAGAAGTTATATTTAGTGAATATAGTTATGAGCCATTCGATGATGAAAACTCACTGTCCTATAAACAGGAGGGAGGGGGAAAAGCAGAATCAGACAACTAGTTAAGATATTAAATGTATATATCCATATCCCATAAATAACATAAAGCTTTATCATTTCTAAGTACTTTAAATGAGCTGCTTCAGAAGCCAGTACCGTTGCTTTGTTTGTTTTTTTAAGGATACTATATATGATTTTTCTATGCACAACAGACCTAAGCCTAGCTGGACAGGTGTTAGGGTCTGTTAACTTGTCTTAAGCAGAAAGGGAAACTTCTTTTGATTTAGCGTGAACACTAATTTTTGCAGCAGAAAAAATGCCTGAATGAGTGCTAGATAAGAGAAATCCAAATAGAATACATTCTGTTCTTTTAGGATGGTTCTTATGAAACAGCAATGGGATCTATTCAAGAAACGTCTCTGAGGCGAGCACTCTCCATATATTTTTATTGCTTCTCTGGAAAATGAGTGGTTCTTTGAAAAACATAGATTACTCAAGGAGAGAGAAAACAGAAGATTACTGAGAGGAGTAAGACTTACAGTCTTAAGACAGTTAGGGAGCAGTAAAACTGAAAACTGAAGGAAATGAAACGATACACAAAGGAAGCCTTAGGAGCCATCTGCTCCAGCCTTCCCTTTCTTGTAAAAGAAACTATGGAGCCAGATAGAAATCTCCAGTTGACTAACCATAACCATAGGTGAGATGTCTGACTGTGCAAACACTGACCTCTGCTGAACTTACTGTGGATATACGTTTTGCAAATTGGATATATCAACACATCTGAGTGCAAGACTGCCAGACAAAAAGCCCTGTAAGGTCACATTCCCTGTTGGGCTGAATGCTGGGCTATGTGACTGGTTGCAGAGCTCTCTTGAAATACAAAATAGGTCATTAAATAATTGTCTTCTGACTTAGTAGAAGAAAGCTCTAGACCTCTTTACAGTCTTTACAGCACACTTGGTGCCCCTTCTCAGAAACCATCTGAGATAAATATTGCCTGCCTGGCCTTTTTGAAGTATGATTTGTACCCTATTAAACGTGGTGTCATCTGGAGTAATTTCTTTTCCTTGAGGAAAGAGCGTTCCACTATCTTGCTGTAACTCACTACACAACTGTCAGCTCTTCGTTCAGATGATTCTCATAATCAAAGATGTTTTTTTTTTTTTTTAAATAACGTGTGAGATGCAATATCAAACTGATCAGCAGTTTATTAGTCTTTAATGTTTAATGATCTTGATACCTCCTGTATATGGAAAGGGAACAACAAAAATTTGGTTAGATTTTTTCAGCTTGGAGCAAGTGAAGAGGTTTACAGAGTCTCACCAAAAATATGACAAGGTTCTTCTGCAGTTGAGGAAATCAATATTGTCAATTGTATAATGACATTTAAATGACTTAATAGTACTCAAAATTGTGATTAGTCAGTTACAGTAGTGTGGAAGCTTTTTGCATTGTGGTAAATGTTTGCAGAGATTTTACATATCAATATATCAAGCATGAAGTGCTGCAAAGGTTTCTGAAGACTTTAAAATAAAAAGCATACAATGTAACTGCTACTTTTTAGATCACAAATTGAAAGGGCAAAAGAGAAAACAAGTTATGTGGGTTATTTACCCTGGTTTATCTCTGTTACCATATTTCATATTGCTTTCACTTTTTGCAGTGGAAAAAATAGAGCAAAGAACTATTTTTTTAGTTAAGCATTAGTAAGTCTATAGTGACAAACTGTCAGTAAGTGACTTCTGTATTTTTTTTTTTTTAGTCCTCTCTAGGCTTTCCATATTTAAATGATATCTTGCTTATGTGACATCTATTTTTCTCAATGCTTTCCATCATCATTTTAGGAACTGGAAACAGAAAGGACAAAGGCAGCTGAGGTATGTTCTGAATGTCCCAATGTAACACTTGTCAATTGCATAAACGGATTTTGTAATCTGTTGCCCTGTTCCTTGCACCCTGTGGATTAAGTTAATTATTTATAGCTTGTCAGGGCAGCATTTTAAGAGTGCTGTGTAACGCAGAAGTTGAGTATGACAGGAAGCCATCCTGCCCTGACTGGTCAGTCAGGGTAGGGGCTAGAAGAGTTTAAGTGATAGAGGTGGAATAACTTAGAGATTTATTTTTTTCCCCAAAGAAACAGAAAAAATCACCTTCCCATTTGTCCCCTGAAATAATTTTTCCTATGATCCTGAGTTTTTCATTATTTAAATGTTTGTGTTGCCGTTGTTAAGCTCGCTCTTTTCCCTAGCTTTTGGTGATCTACACTATCTACACACCTGTCATGGACAGGTACTATATAGCGAGTACTAAGAGTGAATTTTAATGCTTAGCCACTAGATTGAGTGCCTTGGACTGAAGTGAGGGTGAGGAGATCACGTTATGCTCAATACAGTGTATATACTTGCTTACCATTAATATTTACATAAACAGTGGAATGATTTTTTTTTTCCAGTTCCTCCATCTTTGATAATTTATACTTACGAGAGGAGTTGCTGCATTTAACCTTGTCTCAACAAAGGCTTTGAGTGGTAGAGCTGCCATCAGTGGGCAGTCAGCACTGTCTCATGGCCGGCAGTCTCGCTCTTGGTCGTATGCTGGGCAGAGCGGGGCAGGTGAGAGGACAACCCTACTGGGTGCCTCGCTGACCATCCCTGCCTGCCCCTCACTGGGCACGGGGCCCAGGCACTGGTTTGCTGGGCCCTTGACCTTACCAGTACTGCTGCTGATCTCTCCAGCAGACTGAGTTCAGGACCTGCTCCCTTTCCTCACCCAATAGGGGCTTGTTTTTGTGAAGCTGCTGCTGAGTCAGGCGTTCACTGATTAGCAGACCCTGAACATGGAGTCTTTTTTTTCCCTTTAGTTTATCCTGAACAGCATGTCACCTTCCTGCATTGAAACGTTTTCTGACATCAGTGGGGTAAAGAGATCAAGGACTATGATGTTTTTTTCTCACAGGCAGTGCTGAGTGACCTGATGCTGCATGACCTGAGAAATTTGAAACTTAGGAAACAGGTCTCATAAATTAAAAGGCAGCGTTAATAATGGTACATTCCATGCCCCCAAACTGGAAAGGAATCAATTTTATATGTAGTATTTTTTTGTTTTAACATAATAGCATCGTCATGAAACACAGGTAAGATATGTAAATATAAATTAAACAATTCAGTTTGTCTTAGCAAAATGCAACATTATCTGTATTAGTGAATACAGCTATTCAGCACAAGTCATTCACTAATACATCAGTGAATTGTTAGAATAGTCTTTGAACATTCTGTTCTTGGAAAGCTCTCCCTACTCACCATGTTACGTACTGTGGAATAAACTACTCTATAGCTGTTTCTTAGTCAAGAAAACAAAACATTTCCAGGAAGATTATTACTATTACATTGTATTTTCATATTTATGTTATTTTCACGCCTTCCAGGTCAATGTGGGAAAACATTCAAGCATTTATTTTATTTACTTTACCTACTTTTTATTTACTTACTTTTTATTGCTCTTATATTGCATCCTTTTTGCTGGGACATCAACGCCAGTAAGTGTAAACGAGCGATATACATGTTAAATTTCAGTCAACGTTGCAGACAATTTGCATTCAGATTCTGATCTCAGTGAAACCAGAGGTGGTTTCCCACTAAGTGGAATTTTTCAGATATCATTCAGTGTTTATTTAACTTCTCTCCCACTGAGTCCGGTGAGAAAGCATTTGAAAATTTCACCCTTAGTGTCGTCACTGTTTGTCCAGCTGTTTGGCCAGGTCATTTAACTTTTCTGTACCACAACAATTTCCTCCATAAGATGAGAGAAAACTCTAAATCTAGCCCTTTGCTACCCACATAAAAGTGGAGCGTGTAAAAAGACTGGTTTTCTAAGAATTTGCCTTTGAAAATGATGCTTTTATACATTTAAAATATTCTAAAAGTTAGGTATAGCCTATATAAATAATTAACAAAACTGGAAATGTCCTTTTAGTCCAAATAATGGATCTACTCGTGGAAAAGTGGAGACTACTCAATACATGACTCCACTAGATAGATGAAAATGGGGATTTGAAGGTCAGCTTGTTTAGGGCTGCATCTCATAGGAAGAGACAAATACGGTAAATGAATCCTGCCTTTAATGATAAAATGTAGCTTCCAGAAGGGAGTCAAATGAAAGCCTGTCTGCCATCAGTTTCTGCTGTTTGTGAAATCATTGCCATCATGTATGAGCATAGTTTCCATTCCTTGATCTTATGGGTGTTCTACTAGATTGGGGTTCTTCCCCCAGTCTTTGTAGTTGCTTTGTCTTCCACGGGGAGGAAGTGGTGGAGTAGAGACCTGATGCTGTGGTCTGAACTGGCAAAGAGACTAACAGACTGGGTCCACCTCTCCATTGATTTTGTTCACCATCACATTAAAAGGGGCTGAGAATAATACCCAACTTCAGGACTATATGGATTAAATGTATATATATTAATAATTTTATGAATGCATGCAATAGATAAATTTGCAGAAATAGATATCTGATCCAAAAAAAGTTCTGCCATGCAGAGCTGTGATATGCAAAAACAGGTTAAGTTAGATGACTATTGAAGGTCAGTAGGATATGAGTGTTTGATGTAAATGGTTTGGCATTGATGATGCTAGAATCCAGTCAGTTCTTTCTGCTTTATTTCAGCTCTCAGGGCAGGTGACTCCTTTTTTATTTTGTGCTCGAATATTCTCTAAGACATAGAATATGCAGCATCCTGCATATAACAGGCTTGACACTACTCCCTGAAACACAATTACCTGCTGCAGTAATCACCATCATAAAGCTTTTTTCTTTGCTTTTTATTATTGGTATTTAAAGATTAAAAGATTTGTGGTACAGAAACTGAAATCTCTCCTTCTTGGATGTATTTTATTGTGATAATAAACCAATGCTGTTACAGGGTCACTGGCAGAACTCTCTTCTGCAACAGAAATGTTGGAGTTCTTATTTATGGTATGTAATTCAGTATTGGAACCATCATTATATTCCAGTTTGGAAAAAATGGGTTGGAATTTCTGGATACGATTCCAATGTGTTTTTATCTATGTAGAATGGTTTACACTCTGTTAAGGGAACGTGAGAAAAATCTCAATAACTTTCTTCAGACAGGATCTTCTGTGAAGCTATTTTATTCGCGATTGCAATGGTGGGCGTATCTATGACCCGACACCTGATTTCTCCCGTTTCCTCGTTGGCTGAATACTACAGGTTCACAACCTACTTGACACACTTCTATACCATATGTGTACAATTTAATTCGACCAACCGTTAATTTCTCCTTTTCCTTTTTTTTCCTTCTTCTCTCGTGACTAGAGGGCCCATGGTTTTTGTTTTTACTGATTTCGTACTGCTCATCCTGTTTTTCTTAGCTATCCCCCTTATTTTGGGTCAGTGGGACCTTCCCCTTATCTGCTTAACATACTCCCTACTGCGATGCCGCACAATCACTTTTGAATGTGCAAGGCTATTGGAATTTTCCACTACAAAAACACCTTCTATTGCAAAAACACAACTTTGTTTCTCACAGGGAATAAAAGCCTTTTGTATCTTTATTAAATCAAAGTGAGTAATATTGGCTGTCTGACCATTTAAACTTTAGATGCTTTGGCCAGATCTGAAGGATCATTTTGAGAAATGATTGCACAGAGGCCTCAGGTTTACTCAGCAGAAAACAGACAGATTTGTGATTGAACTTTCCTATATTGTTAGTAACACAACTGGCAGCAAGCAGAAAACACCTAGCAGTCCATTATCAGGGTGTATAATCCCAACCTTGGTAACCACTAGAACACCTTTTCCTTGTTCTGGGAAAAGTAGCTTCAAGAAGTCTTACATATCTATGTATAGTTTATCTTAGTTTTGCTGTCATTTTCTCAAGTATTTTCTGAGCTGTGTTTGGTTAAAAACCATCTTAACATCTAAGTTAGCAAGGCTGTTAATCATGTTTGTATCCAAAATACTTCAGCAGTGTTCTGCTGAAAGAAGAAATCTACACTAGTGGTAGGTGTCTGCTTTACTCATGCTGGATGTTTTATTGCAACAGCTCTGAAGATTCATTTGTTATTGGCAAATCGTTCATAACCTTATTTTCCCTGCTTGAACTTTGTGAAATATCCTCCTGCCATAAAAACTTAGCTCTTCATCTTTTGCGTTTGGATATAAGATAATGGGGAATACAAACAAATGGAGGGAAACCATATTCATTTTAAAAAGGAAAACCACTCCAAACCAAAAGAAAGGTGAAAATTGGTTCAGATTTGTCATTAGAAGGTACAAATGGTGGTCACGATAAGTGATTAGAAATATTTGAGATCTCTGTTTCAACATGCAAAAAAATAGGAAGAACTGTAATAAAGGGAGTAATTAATCAGTTTTTAACTGGCTTCCAAACAAATTAATGACAATAGGAGGTAGTTTATGTTCTTGGACTTGAAGAAACAACTTTCAGCTCTTGCAATTATATGCATCACATCATATTATCCACTTTGCAGACTGTTCAAGTTTCATTTTGAAAGCAGTTAATATTTCTTTCACGCACTATTTCTTTTGGAAGGTAGTTCTTCAATCTTATTGCTGTTTTTAGGGCCTTGGAAATTTTCACTTTAAATGATTCATGTTCAGTATATAGCATTTGCTCTTGAGCCAACACTGTCCATGATTTTGCATTTGGGCTTTTTTCTTTCTTGCCTGGTGTTTATTCTCTGTTACTATTACTTAGTGGCAAATTATTTCAAATGGGTTTGTTTTTAAGAGAAGTCAACACAGTTTGGGAGGTATAAGCTGGCCCCAATGGCTAGTTTCAGACAACTAGTCTATTTCATTAATGATGTATTTTGCATTATGCTTGCATCTGCTGTCTTGTATTATATTGATAATAAAGCCCTTCTGAAATTTTCTTGGCGACTGTCTTCTCATATTTGACTGACAACAAGTCGTATGGACTTGTCCAGTCTAGATAGGTCTGCTTTTGAAAACTGTCGGTCATCTTAAGGGGAGAAGGTATTTGGGAGCTAGAAGGCGGTCACAGCATAGGGCACTACACGAAGTCTGTCTCTCTCTTTAGCCAGGGTCTTTGAAGAGGCGCACACCGACTTGTGCAGTTGGAGACTGCTTGCAAACTCAGCTTGCAAATCCTTCCTATATGGGACAGTCAAATGTTAGGTTGATTCAGGCAGCCTTTTTTTGTTAGCAAAAGCTGTGAAAGGTTTCTTGTCTTTTGAACAAACCGTCCATCAAAATAGCGCATTCTCATTTGAGAAAGTGATTAGCAGCAATATACACATGGCAGCCAGAGGACTCATAGAGATGCCCAGACACGTTTATTAGTATATTCACTTAGGTTTTCAGGACAGGTGTCAAATTTATCTCATTGTACCCTGGAAGCAAGTAAAAGAAAATTGGTAGGTATTGTGTGAGATACTGATGAAGACGATGTTGATGAAGGCAAAGAATCAGGATTACAAAAACCTGCTTGAGGAGTTGCTTGTCAGGTTACCCATCTGAAACACCTTTTGACTGACACATTGGACCTGGGTTATGAAAGAAAAACTGCAAATGAATTGAAACAAAAGAGCTTGCTTTGCTAATTGTTCTGAAGACTAGTGGCAAGCAGTACATTTCCACAGAAGGCAGAATTAGCTAAGTTTGTTCTCCTCTTAGTGCTGTCAGAGGAAGTCAGGTGGTAGGACTAGGAAAATAACTATAATTAAACTCCACCCATCATCAAATGCAGGTGAAGAGGTCATAGTTCATGAAATGCATACATACTATTATAAAGTATCCATACAATTACAACCTGAACACAGAACAATTAGTGATTCATGAATAATGAGCTAGTATCCTCTCAGAAACATCAGTGAAGTTCTCTAGTTTGATTTGTGACTATGATCTTTTTTCAGACCTGTATCTGTAACCAGAAAGGAATTTTAAAACATCACTTCAAAATGCATCAACGTTGCCATTTTTTTAACCTCTAGAAATACTCTTGAAAAAGTAACCAATACACTACTTTCACACTTGTATGGTAGTTTCGTGGATTTTTTTTTTTTTTTTTTTTTTTTTTTTTTAAGTCTACTGCCTGTATGAAGATCCTTGGAAGATTGCATTTCTTGGAGATCTTTTGGAAGACTTTGCTAATGAAGTGCAAATGTCTCTATAGAGTCAGATCAAAAGTCCATTTCTTCCAGGAGCCTGTCTCTAACAGTGGCCACCAGATCTCATAAAAGAAGAACAGATTTCCTTAGACAGCCTTAATATTCAGTCTGTAATTAATACATTGTTTTTTTTCTCTAATTTTACTTATACAGAGAATACCCATGACAAAGCAACAAAATTAATTTTCATCAAGTAACATATATGATACGTAAAGCCCTAAGTAATCTTACAGCTGACCCTAGATTTCAGGAGGTGGTTAGACAGCAGAGGTCCTGAGATCCCTGAAAACAGGATACCAGTGCACACTGCCGTAAAGGATATCTGTACCAACAGAAGAGAGATTTCCAGATCTAAAGCTTTCCAGCTCAATACTTTGGGCATTGTATTAAAGACCTGGGAATTTCTTCTTTTCTTTACTATCTGCTTTACCAAACTATTCCTCATAAATGCCTCCACAAACTCATCTTGATTCTTCTTGAATCATCTTCGGAGCTGCTACTGTCTTCCGTCCCGTTTCCCAGAAGAGTAATGTGTGAACAAAATAACAAACCTCCTCACTTCTGTGTAATCCTCTTCCTCATTACCACTGACATCTGTTTGTCATTGTGCTTTTATGTGTTTACTTAATTCTGGTGGTGAACTCCTTAGGTAGTAATGGTGTTTCTATAAATTTCAGTGTCTTTATTGAGCTATGCATACGATCATCTGCAGAAGAGATTATCATTAGGATTGCAACAGCTAGATCTGCAGGATTGCAGAATGAGTCAGAATGAGAAAAGCTAGCTTCTTTTTTTCTTGATGATGTAATAATATATCAGCTACTCTGAACTTTTTACTAAGTTAATGAGACCGTGGGGAATTCTGAACCTCTAAAACATAAGAAGCTCTTAGGTATGAATGGGCAAAGGGACTGTTTCTAAAATGGGAAACCTGCTACACTTTGGTTGCCAAAAGTGCTTTGTCTTGTAAGCAATCTCTGCGTTTGAGAAAAGTTTTTATCTAAATTAAGGGATATCTATGCTAATGGAAATTTTCTTATGATATAGAAGTTTTTTGTTTTTTTTTTTTTCTCCCACTTTCTGCACTGTCATTTCTGGTAATCCTCCGTGTTGTTTGGAGTGGGATTCTCCAAATGAGCTAAGAGACTTCTATAGGAGATCCTTATACATTCCAGAGTTACTTAGAGAACTTGGAAAATTCCTCTGAAATGAGTATAGCATTAGCTAGAGAGAATGAATTGATTTGATATTCTGTGATCAGTGGCACTTGAGATGAGGTCTGAAGCTTTATATTCTCTGCATGTAGAAGTCACTGTTACACATGTATTTGTCTTGACATTTCTCTTTGTATTACATGTATAGTTGGTTGATGGGGTCAAAAATAAACCTGACAATGGCAAATCCAGAGATTCTGCCTAGTGGTTTAAGCATCATGGGATAGTTTAGCTCTTAGGCTCTCACCACGGCCAGGTGTAGGATTCCTTAAACAAGTGTTGACGTATGATTACAATTGTTTTTAAGTCTAAGGACAACATCTTGCATTATGGAAAATACAGATTACGAAACTACTTATGTTTGATTTTGATGTTAATGCTGTAATGTCTAGTTGCTTTAAGATTGCTGTAACATGGTACCTGTGGTTATGAGTAATAATTGATATTTAAAATATTACAAAACTATTTAAAAGTATTAAGGCTGTGTAGACTAATTTTGAGATGGATGCTTGCTATGTGAGGGTAGTTCTTGTAAATTTGCACACAGATAACAGAAGAATTGAAGATTTCTTGAAGAAAAGTGTTATTTTTCTAACGCTACTACAGAGTGGGAGATGCCAAACAGTAGGTGTCAGCACTGCTTCAGTTAGGCACAGGCTCCCTACAAACGTAGAGTAAGGCAACCAGAGTTAAGCACAAGTTTGCTGTGTGCTATATGTTCAGCAAAATGAGTACCTGTAAAGAAGTGCTGAGACAATGACTGACACTTGTTATAAACTAGCTTTCTGGAGGACGAACTGGACAGTAGACTACATGAGTTGGAAGATAAAAATTGGTACAAATAATCCGTTTTCACTCCGACATATTTCCAATATACTGAAGGAAAGGCTTTCTGAAAATTGTAATTTAATTAGGTTTTGTTGTCTAGCGAATTGAGTATAGAGGTTACTCGCAGAGAGACTTAATTTCCAAGGAATATTAAGAAAACTAGAAAATCAATCAAAACTAATGAGACCTAGTATGCTGAAGAAGGAAAACAAAGACACAGAACTCAGACTGGAGCAGACAGGATTAACTACTGTGCTAGGAAACTTCTGTTGCGTTTTGGGATTGTGCAGTTTCGTGGTGTGGTTTTAAACTGGAACTAAGAAATTAGAAATCTTATTCGTGAAAATGATGCATGTCCTGTCTAGGGGTCTGTGGACAGTTCTGCAACAGTTTTGGGGAAGGAAAAAAAAGGCAGGAAGATTTAAACAAGGAAAAAATACGGTTGCATAAACCATATGAAACCAGAAGAAACCACAAAAAAAAAGGAAAAGAGAAGACACACAAATTCTGCATTGGCTCTTCTGTTTCACTGGCAACATGCACCTGAATCCAGGATGTGATAATTAAACCACAAAAGGTAAGCACAAAGGCCTTAAGAGCCCAGTGAAAATATTATGATTTCAGCCCAGTGCTTTCTTTTAACATGCTGAACCAGAGGTTCAGCTCTCTAGAATTGTTTTTAATCTGAACAAGTACATACCTGTTTGAATTATGTCCTTGCAGGTGGATAGCACTGTAGCTTTAAAAGTCTAAGATAAAATGGTGAAAGAGCCTTGCGGTCACTCTACTAAGTTGATAAGGAAGTGCTCTTACGAGAAAGACCTCACTGTACCGAATGCCAGGTGGATGGCTATGCACGGAGAAAAGGAAAGAGGGTTTTTGTCGTCAATATTCAGCGACGGACAGTTGGGAGACCATTCTCTCTGGACAATGCCCCCCACCCAGATTTTGCGTTGTATTGCAAAATGCTGTGACTTCCTGGCAGCTGTTGCAGTGGCACCCTGAGTATCCCAAGCTTGGCAGCATAGTCCAAAGGGAATGCAGCTGGATTGTGAGTCAAGTTGATCTATTGCTATATAAAAGGGGGCGGGCCACTTCGCTTGTTCCAATTCCTTTTCTGTTATTACTGCTGCAGAAGCACCAACCAAAAGCAGCTGGCACGCCTCTTTGTTGGCCCTTATATAATATGGGGCTTCACAGGTTACTTACGTAGAAATAAAGTCAGACGTTCTTGAGACAGACTCATATTACTTGTCGTGTCGCTGGTACTCACTTCCCTGTTAGGTGTAGGGTTGCTCTTAGGGGGGGAGAGGGGTTGGTGGTGTCTGTGGCCCTATTTGAGTCAATTTTGGAAGGCGTGCAGGATGGCGCCAGACGAGACAGGGGATGAACTTGTTTTCTTTGTGAATGGTAAAAAGGTAAGGAAGATTCCAGCTTTCTTCTTAGCTTGCTCCTTGATTGCTTGGTGATTACTTATTTTTCTAGTCTTCTTTTCTTCCTCTGAAATTCTCTAATACCAGCAAAATTGCTATGATCACTTCTGAATATTAAACTGTCAAGGCTACTTACACTTACTGCTTTGCTTATTGGCTTTTTCCCTTCCTTACCTTTAGTTTTTGAATTATTCAGAGAGCAATATAATGTTCCTTTTACAGTTGAAATTTGTTGGCAATAATTTGCTGCAATTCTGAGGCAACTACTTTTACTAGACATATTTTCAGTAATTACAATAGATCTGGAAAATGTAGCTCAAATATAAGCATCTCTATAATTCATAAGTTCAGTGAGTAATTTGGCATTTGCTTTTAAAAAGTGACTTTAGGAAAATATTTATCCCATTTCCATTTTAGAAGCTAGAAAACTTTACAATCTAAAACCCATTACCTGATCCTGTTTTGCATATATCGAAAACTCAAGTATCACCTAGGTCATCTGCAGACAATTCCCAAAGGAGTGGTGGTGCCCCACAGGAGCGTGGAAGGTGGTGCCTGCGCACACTGGACACCTTTCAGCTTTTTCTCTCCAAGTCTCATTTCTCTGTTTAGACTTCCCCAGCTAGCATTGCAGGCTCTGCTCTGCAACAACTTGTAACAAGTCAAGACTACCTCTTTTGAACTATGAATACAAGTTCAGAGTTTAGCTCAGTGTTAATCTTGCCCTGCCTCTATCCTCTGCCTGATACCTGGGTGGAGAAACTCGTGCAGAGCAATTGGCAGCTGAGAAACTTGGGGGTGGGGGGGGAGAAGGTTTCATATCTGCAGTATAGTCTGGGGCCAAGAGTTTGTGGACATTCCCTGTACCTTCTTCAGGGGTAAATAACATGCAGAACTAATTTTGGGCTATAGAATTACTTTAATCTCTTGAGGGATCACACAATATTTTTATTTGGTTAAAAAGGTCTGTGTGCTGCCCTGAGGATTGGGACAGGATTCCTATCCATTTTGCTTTTGTTGATCTTTCGTTCTAATTTAATCATGTGTAAATGTGGATTAGATTGTTGCTACGATCAGGGTGTTTTAGTTCTGAATTTGGATCCCAAGCTAGACTGGAATTTGAACTTTCCAAGGTTTTGTGGAAAAAAAAAAAGGCATTGGAAAAAACCTAGGACATTTGATGTCAAAGCCTTGTTTTAGCTAATTATCAATTGCGAGCTGAATAATGAAGTTTGCATAGTATGGATTAAAAATTAATCCAAGGTCTCTTTAGTGTAATACTGATGTAGAAGTCAGCCCTGGTTCTGAGCTTTTATAAAGAAGTAGACAACTCCTGAAGCTTTGGTTGCACATTTCAGTAATGGTTCATGTCAGTGTTAACTGACTCTTCAGCTGTTAATAGTTTCCAAAAGGATGTTAAAAACTTGAGGCTTTGTTTTAATTATAACTTGCTAATTGAGTCTTGTAAATGAGATCATGAAACAGTTGCATAGGATGATGTATGAATTTTCTGCTATGACAGGTGATAGATATACCATTAATTTGTGTTGTTCTCTTTCCGTGAAGGTTTTAGTCGTTTCAGATCCCTCCCTGTGAGCCCAAATTTTCAGAGTGAGTTGAGAGTTTTTTTCAGTCTTATAAAAGGGGATTGCCACAATCATGTATGGCAATCCAGGCCCTATCAAAGGCTAAGTATACTGTCATGTTTGGTGGTGGTAGGTTTTTGTTTGTTTAAGTATACTCAGATGGAAGAGAATTGTTCTTCTGGTGCTAGACTAGCTTTAGTTCAAAACCAATATGCTGCTCATGGCAGGTATAGGAATGTTTGCCAACTCTTCATATTCAGAGATAGCTGGTGCTTCAGCATCAGGGATTGCTTAAGTATTACAGGAGCGTTGCTCTGTGTATATCAGTAGAAAAGTTTGTCTTCCTGGAAAAAGACTCTTGGCTAACTTATGGAAAATGTGTTGCAATCTATAAAGCAGAAAAGAGACGTAGCTGCACCAAGCTGTTTTTGTGAAACGCTTATAGATGTGGGGTGAGGCAGAGAAGGGGAGGAAAGAGCAAGTGTGGGTCCTGAAGGCTGACAGCTGAAAACAAACCCTTCCTTTCTATCTGCTCTTGCTGTGTCCTGAAGTTAAAGAACACGCTGTGAATGGCATCTTCCTTGGTGCTTTGTAGCAGTTTTTACGGAACCACAGTTCCCTGTTTACAAAACCGCATTGGGGCTGGCCTTGTGAATAGTGAAAAGGTTTTTATCACATTACCTTGGCAGTCCTTAGTTGGGGGGAAAAGAAAAAAAAAAAAAAAAGCAGGAAACCATATACCATTAATACTACCAGCAGTACCAGCTCATTCCACATTTCGAGACTTTCTCAGCATCATTCCCAGCTCGCTCATGGGACCGCAGTTCCACCTGATCAGAGAGGAGGAGGAGGCCCAGAGCCTCCAGTGGCTTTTTTGGTTCCCTTTTTGGTTGTGCTGCCAAAGTCACTTGAGCTATGCCCCCAGCAGATGAATGTCCAAGAGAGATAACAGATGATTGGACTCATTTGGCAATCCGGTCTGTGGCAACAAACATGGAGTTTGTTGGCACACTTCTGCATATGAGAGACTGTGATGAAAGGGGGTGACGAGAAGCTCCTAGGCAATGCTGCTGAAATGCCAGGTAGCAAATCCGGGTATGAATCCACCTGTCTGGAGTCCTGACTAAGTATTCCTGTCAATTTGCTGTAGAGACTGTGACAGCATGACCAGTGGGAAAGGTTACTGCTGTATGTATTCATGACAGCTTCACATTGCTAATGGGTTGCTGATATTCATATGCATTTATACTATTGTCATAGTACAAAACTGCACAGTAAGAGGGGGTTGATAAGATAGGGACTTCCATGGTAGCCAATACTACTCTTTTGCATTAGCCCAGTCTGTCATGTTGTCAAGAAATAGTCTCGGAACAGCTGAATACTTTGTAGTCAGGGTTGTTTATTTTAAGCACCTCTTCGCTGGCAGTGAAACTTGGCACACAACTATCACAAAGTTATCTTGGTAGCCTGCCTGCAATATGATGGAAAACAGCACATACAATTTACAGGTGGTAATGTCAATTCTGGTTTCCTCAACTGGAAAGCATATCACATATGTAGTATGTAAGTTTAGTTCAAACATGCTCGATGCTTGTATTTCTATCCTGAATATTAAGGCGGGGGCGTGTCTATATTGGAAACCATATTAAGTGTCTTCCAAAGCCTGTGGAATTTTAATTTCAGATGGAACTAGACAAAATACAGATATTTCTCTCAATCCGTTCTCTGCCCAGCCTGTACCTGTGCTTGGGATTGCCCCAACCCAGGTGCAGCACCTTGCAGCTGGCCTTGCTGAACCTCATGAGGTTTGCACAGGCCCACCTCTCAAGTGCTTCAAGGTCCCTCTGGATGGCATCCCTTACTTCCAGTGTGTTGAATGAATGTCCTCCAAACTCATAACCTTTACCTCTGACCCCACGTCTCTGTCAGCATTGCAGATACACAGCTACAGTTGTTTGAAGTTAGTGAAGTAGGAAACTGGGCTATGAGTTTGACTGAGCTATGAGCGTGGGTTGTTCATGACGATGTTCTGCGTAGTAGGAGCCGCTTGCTGGTGAAGTTGAGCAAAGGTTTGGCAATGATGGGACTCAGCACATGCTTGAGTACTTCACTAAAAGCCCGTGGAGCTGAGTGGCTACATGCTTTGCTGAATAAAGACTTAGGCTTGTGTTTTACTGTGTATTTAAAAAAAAATAAATCTGTAAAAGGAGCTATTTGCCGAAACTTCAGTTGCTCAGTTGGAGTACGTAGTGGAATGTTTTTTGAGAACTTTCAGGAAGAATTCTTGAGACATTTTCTTTGATCTAAGGATAGCATTGACATGAATATTCTTTAAATATTCATCTGGAAAACTGTTCTGAAGGTTTTTCTCTATGCCTGGCTATCTTGGGAACTGGTTTGAAAGGGTTTGCAATGGCCATTGCTGAAGACCTCGGGAAGGAACTCAACTCACAGTGAGGGTACAGATTTTTAGGGAAGGCTCTTGGCTTGGGAAATGTCTGTGAAAGGTGAGTAGTTCATGGGAGACTAGTAGTCGGTCACAGGTATTTCTTTTGGAATTACCTGCTCATGTCTGTCTATTTACTGAACTGCTGCAGAGGGGTTCATGTGCTTGCTCTGAACTGAACGGTCACGAGAAGACCAATACATGCTCTTACTAGCTTATGTGTATACAGGAGGCTAGGGTATGAGACTGTACTGCATTGACTAGCAGCAACACAAGCGCTGCGTGATTTACTGGAAGGCATCCCAGAGATAGAAGGAAGAACTGTTTTCTTGTAGATTATCCCCAGTGCAGAAATTAAGTGTATAGAAACAACCCCCCCCCCCACACACACACACCCATTGTGCCTTGTAGCAGCAACTGTATTAGATGGTTATAAAAATGTAGACTCAAGTAGAAAATATGAACCTTGTCTCTTGAGACTAATCCTGTCACGTGTCAGGGACATAAACTGAAGCAGTGCAGAGGGCTATAAGCAAGAAAAAAGGCTTACACAAATGACTTCTCTTTCGTTTTGCCATTTGAAACTGGGAGGGATTAATTTATAGAAACAGTATTTGCCAGTGTGAGATTTGGGTTAAAAAACAGCAAGAGGACTTGCACTGTGTAAGAGCTGAGAACACGTGCTCACGTTCTGGCACATGGTGAATTTGGAAATGATTCTTACGTTCTGTTAATAACAGTGAAATAGGAAGACAAGCTCTGCAACTTGTGGGCAAGAGCAGACCTCCAGTTTCTGGCCATGAAGCAAAGGTCAAAGTAAAATCTAATTTTATATCTAATAGTTAACTGCTAATACTGTTGTTCACGAATGGATGAAGCCGACTGAAAACCTGCAAAGGAAATCTGTCCTTGGTTAGGATTTCATATTACTTCCTTCTGGATGGCTACTAATGTAACACGAGTACATTTAACACTATCAGGGATGAAAAAGAAACTTCAAGACATTTTGTACTTGCTGTCTGAGCTTTGGTACCTATAATAGGGTTCCTACTCTGCTTTTTTTTCTTTTTTTTTTTTCGTGCACAGTCTGTTACCAATGCTGCTTCTGTCTGTCTTCTGTGTATCTTCTCATTTTCTCCATCTCTTCTACTAGTGATAAGTGGAAGGGTGAGAGGTCACTTAAGCCTGATCAGGAAGACTGATATGCAGTTTGTGGAGATATCAAGAATTCAAAACTCAAGTCTAAAACACAATTCTTTCTTTCTGTACTCACAAATAATTGTGCTTGCTATTTTTGGTGAAGGGTTTTTTAGGGATTGCCTTAATGGGCCGTGGCTGAAACACTGTGGCCTACATGATATGTATACTTTTCCCTGTCTCAATAAATTCAAGGCATCATTGTGTCTGGACATGTATAACCAATACTGCTGAATGAAAAAAGGGCAGTTGATCTTCGGTTCTACTCCCTGCTTCGGAAAAGAAGTTGAAGAAACACTAAGCTTTCTCCTTGCATCTAATGTATCTGCCTGTGTTGTAAAGTTTTCAGTGTGTAAAAAGTATCTTTCCTTTCTTGCAGGTGGTGGAAAGAGATGTGAACCCAGAAACAACTCTGCTAACCTATCTAAGAAGAAAATGTATCCGATGTCAGAAGAAACTGCAGAAAGCTTTAAATTCCTATAGCATTTCATAACTGTTTACTGCCTAACAATGAAGTTGAGTGCTAGGCAGAGGTTGTGCACAGACCATAGGAGGGAGTGCTCTGCATAGCCTGGTATTATTTCATTCTAGAAAAGATTATAGAAGGTATTCCAAGCTTGAAGAACAGAAAAATACTTTAAATAAACCTTAAATAATTTGTTAATACTTTAAAGGGCGATCTCTCAGAATTGCTAGCAATTGGAAGATAGAAATAACTATAACATTGAAGGAAATTTATCTTTGTTTCACAAAAACTGTAAAGAATTTTCTCGCCAAAACGTTACAGCCACTTGAGTTGGTTGCTGCATCATCCAGTGATTTGGATATTACTGGATCTATTATATCCAATAATTTGATTATCCTATGGAATGCGTATTGTAGGGAAGGCTAAGGTGATCCAGAGATCTGCACGTGGAGTCCAGAGTTTCAACCACATACTACAGGCATGTTTACATGAAGAGATGCGATCAATCATGTTTCACTCCTCTGAGATGCTGCTCACACATGACTCAGATTTGCTTCAGGAGCTGGGTGGCTATTACTACGATGACGAGGCTGGCTATACTAGATCTAGTTCTGTCGGTAGTGTCATTCCATATTTTCTGAGTTTTTGTTTGCCCAACTGGGAGTGGACATGCTCTAGACTGTCCATGTCTGTGTTGGTGTATTCCTTAAAAAGAAGCATGCATTCTTATTCTAGCTTTGCTGCCATGTTCTAGTTTTCTAGGATATAAATCATGCTTCTCTTTGTAGTTTCCAGGAGAACTATCAGCAGCCCAGTTTTATCTGTTTCTTGGGTAGATAAATAAGGAAAAACAAGCGACCTGCCTACTGCGCCTGTGTGCGCTTTTAACTGCTAGACCTTTTGTGGCTAAGCTTGTTAATGTTGAATGTAAATAGCTTCAAAGGAGATAATCGGGACTCTTTAAAATGTTATGATCTTGTGCATGAGCTTTCTGATGAACTTATTTTGTAGATGTCTTGCTAGTGGCAGAGAAGTACTTTGAAAAACATGTTTTATTGAGGCAGATTAGCACTATTATCACAAAACTTTGGATCGCACAAGAAAGCTGTATTTCTGCTGAAGTAGGCATAGAGACTTACGAAAATAATAGCTCTGGCTCCAAGTTTCTCTCTTCTGCAGTCTTACGGAAACCGGGCTACTGATAGTCTGCTTGGCTGATTGTGTTCTTAGAAGCCTTTGCTTGGGAAGCCACCATAAATGGGGCCAAGAGAGATGCTGCAGTGACCAGGCCATGACTCTTGAGATGCAGGTAGTTTGAGAGCAGCAGTTCAAGAGCAGCGCCCTTGTCAGTTGTAAACTCTGTGACCTACAGCACTGTGTGATTGCCCTGCTTGGGTGCCTTCCACGTGGTAAGAATCACCAGGTATAGGAAGAAGTCAGCCACCACCAATGAGGGGTGCTGAAGATGTCACCATGCGTCTCAGGAGTGTGGCAACATGCCCGAGCAACTCCTGCTCAGCAGTTACTAAGAGCTTTGTCTCCCATATGTCATTTCCTTTTCTGAGTCAAATGAAAAGTGAGAAGTGTTGAAGTTCAGAAATTGTTGTTTATTCTGAGTTTATTTGATCATGGGCTGCTTCCTTATCAGGGCTTTGGGATGTTGATCTCAAAGCTCATGTGCCAGCATTTTGAGTCTTTTCTTATGTCAAGTTAACTTATTAAGCAGGAAAAATATGAGTGCTTTGTTTCCAGCAAGAAATTGTTTCTAAGACTTGATTGACAACTGTTTGAGCAGGCTTCTGCCAACAATCTTCTTGTTTTCCTTGATTCCTGTATTCTCAGTGGGCCTATGTGGAACCAAACTAGGCTGTGGAGAAGGCGGATGTGGTGCTTGCACTGTTATGATATCCAAGTATGATCCGTTTCAGAAGAAAATCATGTATCCTTTGCAGTCTGGACTCTGACAGAGTGTGAAATGAAATGGGGATAGTTCCAGGTTCTTGACATATCACTGTTTTAAAAGGTGTTACATAATGTATGTTTCTGCCAAAACATCATTTTTCATTTTCAGAATATATACTCAGAAGGCTGAGACAAGAAGGTATTTTTTTCTGACAGCATTGTACAGTGCTGATGAAGAGTGTTTCTTCTTGCTCTGAAATATCTAAACTTACTCCAGTGCACAGTCTATCTGCCTTTTCCCAACTCAGAAAATGTTTATGTTCCTTTCTTGCAATGCAATATAACTTTTTTTGCTATGCTGGCCCAAATAATGACAAAATCTTTACTGCAACTGTATTATTACAATAATCTGGTTTCTGTCTGTATTCGTTATTCCTCTACTTCTGTGGCAGCCTTCAGAATGTCAGTTTCCTGAGAAATGTTTTTTCCTCTTCTGTGTTTAATTCACTTAAGAGTGAAGCAGTGGAATCAAACCAAAAGGAGAACATAGACAGGAGGATGGAGCAGAGGTACAGGCCTTAGTTTATTTTTCCTGTGGGGAATAGAAGACCCTGAAATCTTGGAGATACTTTAACTTGGGATTATCTAACTTAATGGTTATATGTAGTAATATGACCTTCAATAGGATATCTTTAGGGTCATTATTTCTGTCTTGATAGAAAAGAAACACAGTAGCTAGTTCCTGTAAGAATTTTGCTGGTAGACTGGAGTTTTTCCTCATGTGTGTCATCTAGAAATGTCTTTTTGTTTGTTTGTTTTTGTTTTTTTAAGGAAAAGGTTAAGTGCTCTATGCTTAATGTATGTTTTTGTGCAAGTGAGCGTAGGTCAGCTGTATAACATCTTGGTATTTGTAGTCTGTCCCCATAAATTACTTACATTAGTTCTGTAGCTTAACATGCAATGATGATGTTTAAATTTCTAGGTCAAATCCTGTGGTGCATATTCAGTTTAAACTTCAGGTGAAGTTGATAAGAACTTTGGTTGAGTAGGTACTGTAGCATTTTGCTTGTAATACATTCAGTACATCTATTTAAGTTCTTCTGTCCAGTGCCACAGTTTCTGATTACTCTTCAGCCCTCCCGGTTGCCTTTTTCCTTTGCTGAGCAGCACTGTTGAATGAAAATTACCTTAATTTATCATTTTAGCCACCATACTGCCAATGCTTGCCTCTTCCCCATCTGTGCCCTGCATCATGTAGCTGTAACTACTGTTGAAGGCATAGGAAACACAAAATCCAGATTGCATCCAGTCCAGGTAAGCTATTAATGTTAACGTTAATTGTTAACCTTAAAACCCTGTATCCACACTTTCTTTTTATTCTACTCAACCATGTTCCAGTGTATTGGGACCTTCATCATAATGTTAAAGAGTTAACATTATGAGTAAGAGTTAACATTAAGAGTAACAATCTTAAAGCAAAGAGACTGTCCTCATGATTAGTCTTTACTTGCAGGAAGAGCTAAGGGATGGAATCAAACTCCCTTGTCAGTTCCAGAGCTCTGTTATGCCCTAGCAAGTTAACTGCTGCTATCCTGGCCAAATTGCTAATGCTTTTGTTCTGGGGCTCTACTTGGTTCACATCTTTTATCAGAAACTGGGAAAACTGATGTTGTGCTGAAAGCCTGTATAATGACTGTGAGCCAGGAAATCTGAGTTAGGTTTTGGCCCTGCTGTAGTTTTCCATGAATGACCTTGGTTTCTCCTCCTGCATAGTTAGGAACCTGCAGTGGTAGGAAGGAATGAAAGGAACGTGAAGTCTTGCTCTTCCAGCAAGGTGTTCTAAAACACTTCTTACGGAAGCACACTTCAGCATTGTCAGAGATATTGCTCCTTTAAGGGAAACTATGATTCATCTCAGTTTGTACAGTGGGTAGGACTTGTATCTGTCTGAGAAAGCAAACAACAAAGAGAAAATGTTAGACACGCATGAACGAATGACATAGTCAAAACCTTCTGTTTTCATACCTCCCCTGAAGGCTCTTAACAACTGAACTGTGTAATACAGTTAGTTTTCTATCATGGCAAAGCTGAAGAACACCAAGTCTCATTGGAGGCTTATAGTTATTTTCAATTACTCTGGAAATTTGAAGCCTAGATGCAAGCTTTTCAGTATACTCTCCTCTTTGAAGTCTGCTTCACAGACTAAATGACCATCTAATTGAAGAACATTGATAATAGCCTTAGCTCTTCCTGTAAGATTTCTGCAACATCTCTGTTTAAAAAAAAAAAAAAAAAAAAAGGTACAACCATGAACTCACTTTGATATTACAAGCTGATGGTTGCTGTTACTTTTCCCAGGAGAGAATAGCAAAAAGTCATGGGTCCCAGTGTGGCTTTTGCACTCCAGGCATTGTCATGTCCATGTACACATTGCTTCGGAACAAACCTGAACCCAACATGGAGGACATAGAAGATGCTTTCCAAGGTAAAACCCACAGTCATGCAGAGATGCAACCAGTGCTGCTTTCATAACAGCTGTTTCACCAAGTGGGTTGGAAGTGCACCTTCATTTAAGGTATTTCATGAAAGACAATTGTTATGAGGTTATGCTGTGAAGTAAACAAAAATGGCCTAAGGCAAGTCCCACAGAAGCTCACTGTTTGTCCTGAAGCAGTGGCAAGTGGTCTCAGTCTTGTATTAGGACTTCACTGAGCTTAACACAACAAATACGTGATCAGTGCCTTAGAGGTTTATAAGAGCCCTCCACATCTTGTGGAGGTAAATTCATCACTAGGACAAGAGCTTGCAAAGTGACAAGGAGTATCTGAGCCAGCCAGCCTTAGATAAAGGACCATGACAGCAATATACATGATGGAGTTGGGCAGAATCTGACTGTCAAAATTACCTCAGAGGATCCTGTTAATACTGAAATTAGAGAGCTATTACCAGGCTTCTGACAGTGGCCTGAAAGGAAATCAGATCAATCTCTTTGCAATTCAGGAGTCTGGATAGTTGGTATGCTGATTAGACTTGCATAATTGAGGTAAATGAATACCGAAAAGGGCAGAATGTTTTTTTTACTGAATTAATTTCAATTTAAAATTTCAGTGAAAATGGGTGGTAGGATTGCTGCAAAAATTATTTATGAAATATTCCTCCTCCCGGCTTTTTCATTAGCTTTATCTATATTTGACAAGGTGAGAAACGACAGAATGTTCTACAAGAGGATAAGTATTCAGCTTAATAACACTAAGCGTTTTTCCTTTTGCTCTGTATATGCAGGAAACTTGTGTCGGTGTACAGGATACAGACCCATTCTGGAGGGATATAGGACATTTGCTAAAGTAAGTGGCTTCAGATAGTGTTCAAATTATTCTGGAATTTTGGCTGTCTTACTTTTTGTTAGTAAAATACAGCATGACCTGAAAAGGGGAGGAGAATATACGTGCTGTACCTCAGCTCCAACTTTTGACACATTGTATGTGGTTCATGCATTGAAAAAGCAAGAGTGACTCACTCACTACAGTTTCTCGAAGTGGAATTCTTTATTAAGATCCACCTGATGGTCCCTTTTTGGATCACAGGTAATCAGGTGCTGTAATTCTCTTCTGTAAGTCTGAAAATCTCATAATTGCTGGATAGTTGCTGATGATCCCTGATGTGGAGAAGGTGTAAAAGGGTGGTTGGTACATGAATAGGAACAGACTGTGCGGAAATTTGATCAGACAGTTGCTTGCTTGAAAGATAACCAGCAGAGATGAAATAACTCTGGAAATAAGTTGAATTCACAACTATAGAGCTCTTGCCCCAAATTCTCCTACTGGATAGGTGACAAGTGAAGCTTTGCTATAAGTTTTCTCTAGTACTTTGATCATAAAAGACTTGTGGAGGCTGTAAAGAAAAGTATTCACTAGGTACTTCTGTGATTACTAGCCACTCATGGGGCTACGTGGGTATTATGTATCAAAAGTAAAAACAGAAATTAGAATGCTGCCCATTAATTTCATCTCATTATCCAGAATTATAGTCAACATAAGAGAATACAAGCAGGAGTGAGATACGTTACAAATGGTTGATAAAGCCAGTCGATATAGTCTACTTAGATTCCCAAGTCTTTTAACAGTGTCTCATCAAAGCCTTTTAAAGAGCATAAGCAGCCATGGGGTAAGAGGCAAGATCTCTGTATCTATGAAAAAAAGACAGGAAATGACAGGTAGGAGAAAATGGTGTGTTTTTCAGTGGAGGGAGGTCACTGGTGGAGTGGCTGTCATGAAGTCCCAGCCTGTTGCATAAGCAAAGGCAGATGCCTGCTGTTTGCTGCCTCTTCCAATACAAAACAAGGTGTCAAGAAATTAAACTAGTAGCAGTCTGGTACAAAAGCAAGGGAGATGTACCAGATAACTGGCCTGGAGAACTCACCAAAGGGTGTTGTGGGGACCAAAACCTGACATAGGCTTCAGGGGAGACTGTGCAAATACATGGAAGGAGAGCTACTGAGGATTACTGAAGTGACAGAAACCACACTAGACTAAAGTAGTCTCCTGAGCTGAAATCAGTTAGACCCTAGCAGAGTATTAGGGGTTGTATATATTCACCCCTTTTACTCTACTCTCTGCACATGCCTTCACAGCTGCAGCTGGACCAGAGTAGCTGGCTCAATTGTTAGGGTCCATCCACAAGAACAAGAGGTCAGTAAAGTGGACATGCCCTAGCCATCACAATGCCTTCCACAAGCAAGGGGAAACAACTACTTGCTTGGGACATCCCATCTCCCATTTCTGCTTTGGAAATAGAAAACATGGGATTAATTTCTCTCAAAAGGGAATAAAATCTGCTTAATTTCCTTAGAATCTGCGCATTTTTCTTAGAACTGCTTTTGTCCCCACAGAACTCGAATTGCTGTGGCAGAGCAACACAAGGCACAGGATGCTGTCGTAGCAAGAGGGAAAATAGCATGGTAAGCTGAATTAAAGAAGCCATAAGCTCAATTTTTAATGTTGTATTAGTAGAGTTTTTATGTAGTAGCCATTCCTCTGGCCCTACTGTAGTACAGGTATTCAGAGATGTCTGAGCTGGTTTGCATGTCTGTCTTGGAAAAATACTGCTGTCTTATATTCCTGAGTGGCATGACTGGCCATCATGACACAGCTTTTAAAAGAGTGAGCTATGGTCCTTCTGGGTCTGTGAGGTGAAATACCATGGTGACAACTGTAAGAAATGTGTTACTTGCTTTTGGTATATTGAAGCTACCTTTCTGTGAAAACACTTGCAAAAACCAGTTAACTCTCTGGTATGGTCTTTCCCAAACTTCATAGTCTAATGATGAATAATTTAATGACCATTCCAATAAACTGTTCCGTTGGATCTTCTTGGAATATCTGGGGTAAAAGAGCTAATTTTATGTACTAGTTGAGGTACAAATGGTGGAGGGATCAAAAGAAGGAATCCAGGCATAAGGTAGTAGGAATGTAAAATGAATTTAGGAAGGAGAGAATATAAAGAAATTATTTCTTGGAAAACTCCAAGGAATTCTTATGGATTATAATTGTGTGGAATACTTTAGCAATTAAGATTACTTTGAGTTCTTGCATCAAAATGGTTTATTAATGAAAAAATATTACTGAAAATTTCTGTTACCCAAGGATTGATAAAAGGGAGGAATATAACTGTAAAAGCTGGAGTTTTCTGACTTTGTGCAGAATAGCTGAAGTATACTTGTTTCTTCTTCAGAATGGGAGTTGTTGTGGAGGAAGAGCCAATGGTCCAGGCTGCTGCATGAATGAGAAAGAGGACAAGGTGGTAAGGTGTTCCTTTAAGTACTTTTTGCTTCTTTCTTATGTTTTGGAACCTAACTCTGCTTTGCTCTGTGCCAAACCCCGTTGGTTGTAATTTGTATTTATGCCAAGCACTTTGGACTTACCTAGCTTTTATGCTGGTGTTAACTCAGAAAAGGTTCCTTTGTTATCTAACATGCCAACGCGAAAGTGATGACTCTCTTGATTGGAAAAAAACCTGTGATGAATATGTTCAGGTTTCTGACCAGACCTATTCTTAGCAGAAAAATCCAACTGGGAGAACTTAGAATGCTGGTCCAGGTTGCATCTTTTCACTGTTTGCCATTATTTGCTGCATGAAATATTAAGAGCCATTTGATTGGAAAAAGGAATGAGTTAGTGTTATATGTAGATAGATTTCTCCTCTACCTACTATTAGTTTGCGTTTTTCTCTTTCATAGACAATGATGTCTTCTAGCCTGTTCAATTCTTCTGAGTTTCAGCCATTGGATCCTACACAGGAACCAATCTTCCCACCAGAGTTAATGGTAAGTTAATTCCAAAAGACCAAGTATGTCGTTCATTGGCTTCATTTTTCCATGCAGAGTTTGAATGTCCCCAGGGTCTCTGTCCTGAGGAAACGGTAGTACAAAAGATGGCTACCAATAAAAGAAGCATGGGCATAAGCTCTTCCCTCTTTATAAAAAGACCTTGCCAGCCGGAATGGCTTAAAAGATACTGAGTCTTAAGTGTCTTCCCCAGCTGGCTGCCTGCCCTTGAGTGCTCTTGGGTTGCCTTCCTTTCCGGTCACTGCCTGTCAAGGGATGGAACCGTTGCTGGCATCTGGATTTCAATTTAGTAGGTCATCGGTAAACCTCTATAGTAAATACAATTGCATCTGAGCTAATGACCCCGTAATCCATTTTTAGTGTAGGGAGAGAAGTAGGAACTATGGGATATAACCGAATATATGTTTGAACAAGGTAACTTCTTGAAAGCCCCAACTTCCCTCCACTCAGTATAGCAAGAGGAAAATCTGACTGGCTTACATCAAAAGTTAGGTAAAGAACAGCTTCTCTCCATGTTTAATTTCTGTCTTTTTTAGGGAAGTATTCCCCAAAGAAATTGTTCTGTAACAACAGAATTGTTCCAGCCAACAATGATGTCCAGTACATGAATTGTTTACAGCTTCCTTCATACTTAAGAAACCAAAACTCAGTTGTTAATTCTGCTGTTGCACCCAACACAATCAAGCCAAATGTGTCCTGAACTACAGAACTAGCAAGCTCTCATGATACTGTAGCCCAATACATATTTAGCCTGAACTAGGCTCCCCTCTGTTTCTTCTCTAAGAAGTACCTCTGCCTGACAGTTGATCTGATGTTGTTGGGAGACAGCTATGTTAGTCTGTTTTCTTCGGTCACAGAATGAAGGAATGGAAAAGGGAACCAGAATCTGGCCTTATTACTTCTGAGATGGGTGAAGCTACCAGTATCTGCCACAACTCGGGGATGATGGAGCATGCTGGCAGAGGTGTTGGTAGGGAGAAGTGGCAGCAGGATGCACCTGGCAGAATCAGGAAGGAAAAACTTTTCTCAGTGTGACAGAGACTCTTGTCAGTGATAGCGGAAGAATGGAGAATGAATAACTGATCAACAGTGTGGATATCACAGGTGCCCGTCAGTAACTTCACTGAGAGGGAGCCTGGCCTGGTATGGGCATGGGCAGCACATGAGAGATTCTTGGCTTGATCTAGGGTCTGAACTCCATCTGAACTCACTTTTGCAGAGTCAGAAAAACAAACAGCAGAAGCAGCTGTGTTTCAAAGGTGAACGTGTAATGTGGATCCAGCCTACAACCCTCCAGGAACTGGTGGCCCTCAAATCCCAATACCCCAATGCCAAGCTTGTTGTAGGGAACACGGAAGTGGGTAAGAGGAAGAGCTAATGCTCATTATCAGCAGTTGGAAAACTTTAAAAAGCTTACCTAGACCCCTGAGCCTTTGTACTAGTTCTGTGGAGTTCTGAGAAGTGGGGTGTGGCATAGTATAAAATTTCCTTGTATTCAAAAGAATTTGGTTGTGAAACCTGTGTTTTGAAAGATGTGCAAGGAGTAAACTCTTAAGACTTGAAATGTTTTCTCTCATTGATGTTTTCTCCCATAATACATTGTTCTGCAAACATGAGGGGTGAGAAAGAGAGTTAAGACATTGAGTAATTCTGTTATTCTGAACAATTAATCCACAATCTCCCATATTTTTCTGCTTCATTGCATTCATTATTCTTTCCTGAAGGATTACGTACAACAATAGCCAGATAACAAAAGTGCTAAATAGTGTATTTAAGGTTATTGAGAGCCAAGAAAAAAGTCTCTAGAACTTCCTGTTATTAATTGGAAACAACTCTTAGTTTATCTCTAAGACTATACATGATCAATGTGTTAGATGGTCAGTGAACTGACTCATTTATAGGCCTGCTTCCGTTTCAGTGGGAAACAGTTAATTTAGGCTCTCTGTCACCAATGTGTAACTGAAGGAGTCTTACTTTTCATTAAGGTGTTGAGATGAGGTTAAAGAACATGTTGTATCCAGTGATAATAGCACCAGCATGGATCGCTGAAATGAACGCTGTTCAACATACTGAAACAGGTGAGCAAAAAAGAGGCAGAATACCTGTTAAGTGAGTGGGGATTCCAACAGAATAATAAAGAGGGTATGAAGGAAAATCCGCAAATTAAAGACTACTTCCTATATCTGTTAATGTTTCTCCCATACAGGGAGTCAAGTGAGTCCTATGCATAAATAATTTGAGAATCAAAGAGAATTTTCAATGGAAGGTATTTTAAAAATTTTATCTCAGTTTGTATGGTGTTTTATTTATATTGATTGGGTTAATAATGGGTTTCAATGAGCAATCTTCTTATTTAGAAATATTTTAAAATTACTAAGTGGAGAAAAGAAACTGGATTTCATGGTCTGTGTGACTAAGTTAAGTATTGTATTTATTTTTGTGGTGGAAGCAGGTCAAACTTACAAATAGAAGTAATTGAGCTGATGTAGCGCATGGGGCCATACTACGGTGAGGCAAAAGGGTGGTGGGTTACTGTCATATGAGAGGCAATACCAACATGAGCTGTAATTTAAAAGATAATTCGTTCTGAGGATGTGATGTTTACATGCAATGCATAAAAAGTACTTTGAGCGTCTTCTCCAAACCCTTACTGCCTAATTAAATTAGTGGCATCTAAGCTTTGTAGACACAGTTATAACTGTCCTCCCATATCTAGACTTTTGGGAGAAGAAAAACAACACTTTTTGTTTGTTTGTTTACAGGGGTCACCTTTGGCGCTGCCTGTACTTTAAGCTCAGTAGAAGAGGTGCTGAGAAAAGCTGTGGCAGAGCTTCCTTCTTACAAAACAGAGGTCTTCCAGGCCGTCCTTGAACAGCTACGGTGGTTTGCAGGGCCGCAGATCAGGAATGTTGCAGTAAGTGACGTAGGAGTATCAAGGACTGGAACTGAAAGCTCAGTCTGAGGAGCAGGCCTCCCTCATCCAGCATTGCTGTGCCTGGTGCTCCCCATATAAGAACACAGGCAAAAAAAGAAATTACACATAAAACAACCCCAGGAATTGATAGCAACATGGGGTCTCAGAAGGTGTCTGCTGCAGTGATATCACAGATTCAGCAAGCAATGGCAACATGGTGGTTGTGCAGGTCTTCTATTACTGTTACTGGGATAAGTAGGGGAAACTGTAGAGAGGTTTGGCTGTGACTTAACAAAAATGCATTTACAGAGCTGAAAAAAATAATGGACTGGATGACCTTTGACCATTCCTTCCAACTGAGCTATTTTACTGTTTGACTTTTCTACCAGCTCTGGCAAGCTGGCCTGCTTTTATTTTACACCAAACTTTATTCAACAAGTTGTTATGCCATATATTTGTACTGCAGTCCAAAGACTTTGTTTCCTCAGCATTACTGAAAAGATCCTGCATAATTTTATGGATCTTCCCTTCATTACAGCTACAGCAATTGAATTTTGGCATTGTTGGGCATATGTGGTTTGAGCATAAAGTAATTCTGATGCATTACCCAAAGACTGTTCCCAAAATTGTTTCAGATAAATATTAGTTTTGATGGGACAGCAACTGGTTTCAGGGGTTTTCTATTTTCTTACTTCATTAAAGGCCTAAAATTGTTGAGTGAGCAAAAAGAATACAAAGGCAAACTCAAGCCTAACTAACCACTTGTGCATGAAGTGTATGTATGAAGTGTATAAAGTAATGTAGGATTACAAGACGTTATTGTTCTATCTTCAGTTTCTTTTAATATTTATCTAATGCATTTTTTGTCACTCTAGGCTCTTGGTGGGAACATAATGACAGCAAGCCCAATCTCTGACTTAAATCCTGTGTTAATGGCAAGTGGAAGCAAACTGACCCTGATATCAAATGGTAACTTACATTTCTTTTTGATGGTAAGGTCGATGAAATAGTTGACTATCCTTTCCTATGCATTAGGTCAGGTCAGAACTTGAAAATGCATCTTAGTAATACATAAACTATTCTTAGTTTGACTTAATAGGGTTTTGCCCTTTTTGACTTTCAAGTTTTTCTAGACTTAAGGCTGGTTTCCCAGAGAATTTTGAACTTCTCTGTCAGAATGAATCTCTAGTACTGTGCATGCACTTACAGAAACATCCTTGTGAAGAGCTGGTTGAAAGTGTCTATTCATTAAAAAAAAAAAAAAGGCATATAATTGTTTCTGTTACTATCATATTTTGATACTAGTGGATTTTTGAGATAAAGGTTAAAACCTGTATTTTTTTTGTTTGTTTTTCTTTGAAGAAAGCCAAATGTCTCAATTTGTAGTTGCTCTTAGGAAGAATTTTTTTCATAAAGGATCCATTTGAGGAGCAGACTGACTGCTCAGTGACATTCTCCTGTGATGCGTTTGTATGCAGGCTAAAGAAAGAGGGACTTGTATTGAAATGTTGGAAACTGATTCACTTGGAGACTTAGCTTTCATTAGATAATGGAAGGAGGGCTTTGAGAGATCTCTTTTCATCAGTTCCTGTGCAGATAAAACTTCATATGTACACCAAAACTGTCATAAATTACATAAGGACCAAAGTAAAGCCGAGAAAATCCTTCCTAATTTGGTGAAATTTTGTGGAAAAAAAAACACTGATATACGAAGAATGATTTGTGTAGGCCGAAGGCTTTTTCACGTGTACTATTGTCATTCTTCATCCAAGTTAGTTATTCATCTGCCATTGATCTCTTCTTGCTCTGCAGAAGGCAAAAGGACTATCACGATGGATGAGAAATTTTTCACTGGATACAGAAAGACAGCAGTGAAGCCCGAGGAAATACTTCTTTCTATTGAAATACCCTACAGCAAGGAGGTAAGCTTGTAGGAAAAGATTTCATTGTCCATGGAATTAAAATGTTATTACCTGAATGTTAGTTTCAATGTTAGGCACTTTTCCTTGAAGACAGATCACGAAATGCCTATGTAGACCCAAGTGGATCAGCAAGCAAATAAATTATGTGGTGAAAAGCAAGCAACGGGAACTGGGCTCTCTGGTAAATACAGTAAGCCCAACTTTCTTCATGCAAGAAATACAAACTTCACTTTATTGTCCAGGGATTTTTGAGCACATTCATTAGTGACTAAAGGTGCCAATGTGATGTTCTCAGAGGCCTAAGTTCTGTCTACAAAATAGTACAGCAAAGATGCTAGTAGTTTGTGAAGTAAAATAACTTTAAGGTTCCTGAGGTTTCTGTTTCATTTCTGTGAAATGAAATGGGAAAAAAAATGAGAGAAAAGTGTGGGGATAAGAGGCAAGTTCTGTTCTGCATCCTTGTCTTGCAAGACTGAAAGCACTAGGACTGACTATTGTGGCATTTTGCCAATGGAGACTTGCAGCTTCAAATGAGCCTGCAAAACTTCTGTCAAGTAGAACAATGAACATTCCTCTTTTTTAGCAGCATGAACCATAACTAATTCAGTCTTTAAGGCAGATAATATCAGACTTTAGTTTGATGCCTGTGAAAGGATTTACCTTTTTAGATTTACCTTTGTGGCTACAATTTATAAGATGCAAGGATTCACAATGTAGTAACACATTTCCTTTATAAATGGAAAACATCCGTTTACCTGAAATGCTATCCTGCTATGGGATAGAACTAATAAATCCTTTGTCTATCCTCTATATTTTGTATCTAAGCATTAAGAGAACGAAGGTATTTTATTGATGGTGTTTTTACATCTATTTCTGAGTGATTCTTCTTTGATCTCGTGGTAACTGCAAGCATCGCTTTTTTTCCAAAATGAGAACCACGTTTGAACGAGTCAGTGGAAAACACCACATTCCTCCATTTATATGACAGTCATATGGCAGTTTCACAAAACAAATAAATATTTACCAGCAGAACAGTGGCATGATCTGTAAGTTATATGCAGCTCATTCACGTGAAAAACTAGAACAGCTTTTGAACTCTCTACTTCCTGGTTGATCATGCTCATCAAGCATGAAACTAGGGAGACTAAAGTTCTTCAAGGGATGTCTGAAGTTGTTGGCATGTGGCAGACAAAGTGTTCTGGAACTGTGATTTCCTCACAACTGATGTGTCAGCACATAGCTAGAGATAAATTTTTGGTTTGTTTGTTTAAAACTGATGTTACCTCTTGCATTGATGTGACATCACACAAGGTGTAAGACTGGCCAAAAGCCAGAAAGAATTAGACCAAACCTATTTAGCAGATAAGAATATTTAGTGTTACTGTAGAGTAACTGAGTTTATGGTAAGCTTTATCATAGTGAGATTGTTAAAGAAGAAGAGGCTACACATTTTTCTCCTGCTAGTCTGTCTGTCAGATATTTAAGATCTTCAGAGAAGAAAGGTTGTTGAGTACTTACAAGATTGCAACTGAGTGAGAACAGGATTTGGAAGAGGAAACAGCTCAAAGAATTAAAGTATAAACAGGTTCCAGAAAAGAAAACTGCTTATCTTTTAGTATATAACAAGGCATTCCTAGAACAGGGATGTTTTTAACATTCTTCTTTCTCTTCTGGGCTGCTAAAACATTGCCTGTGTTCCAGGTAAGGTTCACAAATGTTAGACACGATTTGCATTGTTAACTCGCTTACTGACTATCAGTTTTTTATATCCTTTACCTTGCATGCATCTTTCTCTAGCACGTTTTTCACTGTTATGTAACTTTTATGGTAATAGTATTTTGTGTCATGAACACACTTGAATAGTTTTCAAACAGAAGAAGCATAACAACACAATGACTGTATATGTCTCTCTTTAAAAGGCAATCTTAAATGTAACTATTGTTTACTCAGTATTGCCATCATAGGTTCATAGTATCACATTTTTACTCCACTGCAGACAGAAAGAGGTCATGAAGTTTACTTCATCCTTTAAATTAGTATCCTCCAACCTTCATCCATTATTGACCTTAATTCCGTGGTGCTGGATTGAAAAAAATCACATGGAAATGTTTTTGCAATTATGAATATTGCCTATGAGACTTTCAGAGCCTGTACATTTCTTAATATGCTCCTGCCTGGTGTTGCCTCTTAGGCCAGGCAGGGATTCATATGGAGGCATCAAGAATCTGAGTTATTTGTCTTTCCTTTGAGATAGCTAATACCTAGAAGCTTTCACTGTGAACATTTGGAGGGAACATGCACTGTTGTTTTAGCAAGAAATGGGGCAGACACGGGCAGCTGATACGATGGCTACATAACCTGCAGCCCTAGTGAGGAAGAGTAGTGAGTGCCTTTTCTCCTACAGGACTCTTTACCGAGAAAACTAAGATATCTTATGAGGCGTGAAGGCAAATTTTGCCCTCATGTAGCAAAAGCTGAGGTGTGCAGTAAGAGAAGACGCTGCATTTTCTCCTCTTTGAAAGCTAATTTAACAAGCGTAGTGGCAGAATGTCCTCATTGGGAGGATGTTATTGATGTTATTCTGCTATTGTCTGCTGGCTGCTCACTCATCAGTTGAATTTAAGAAATTATATAGACTAGTTATACCTCCAGTAACAAATCTCAGTGTACAAAACTGGCCTCTTGTGAAACTGTTCTCATTACCAATGATAGAGGAATTATTCTTTACAGTAATGAAAGAAGTGTTATCTACTTCAGACGAGAGTTAATTAATGGAACAGACCACTCTGCTCTGCAGAGTCACTTGGCTAAGCTATTCAGGAAAGAACTTGGCAGCAAACTGTCCACAATGGCCATGCCAAGACATCAGATCTGATTTCTCTCCTAGTCTGCAGGATGACTGAACAGGAACTTTGTTATACCCTGCAGCATAGGCAAGGGAAAAAACTGACTTTACTATGACTCCAGATTGACACCATCACTTGATGTAAACTGGTGGAGCGTTAATCTCATGTTTACTGCCACTTTTGATAGGAGAGCTGCTGAGTTTTTTGAGTTGTAGTTGCTGGTGCATTTAGAAGAATTTCCTCTCTCTGTGGAGACCAGCAGAGGATTCAGAATAGTTACTGAGAGTTGTATTTTTAGTAACAGACTGATAATAAGTATGGTACATTCTGGAACTGTGAACGATTTGTGATTATTGATTTCAGTTCCTATAGGGTTTGAAGACTTCTGAAAGAGCAAGAAGAGAAGGGGTTTAGGGATCTGAGTTTTACCGATGAGGCTTCCAGCTTAGCAGCTTTTAAGACAGGAACAGTTGCTAAGGAATAATAAGCTTGTATAGGTACTAAAAATCTGTCTTTGTTCATCTCCTCATAGCATGGAAAAAATGTCTGCAGATCTCTGTCAAAACTCATTTTCTGAACAGTCCTATCATGGGTAATAATCACTAGTTTAATACATTAGATTTAATCTTTGAATCATATGAAATTTGGACTCGATGGTCTTGAAGGTCTTTTCCAACCTATATGATTCTAAAATGTACAACACTGCCTTAAAAAACATGTCCTGCTTGGCACTGCAAGGTGAATCTACCTGACAGAGTTCCCTGGAATAGCTCATCCACATAGGGATAAGCTAAAAGTTTGTCTATATCCGTATTCCAAACCATGCCAAGATGAGGAGTAAAGAAATATTTTTCTGTCTCCTAGGGTGAATACTTCTCAGCCTTCAAGCAGGCTTACCGTCGAGAGGATGACATTGCAATTGTGACCTGTGGGATGAGAGTCCTGTTCCAAGCTGGCACTAGCCAAGTGGAGGATGTTAAACTAAGCTATGGAGGAATGGCTCCTACAACGGTCCTGGCTCTAAAAACTTGCCAAGAGCTCATTGGCAGGTAGGAATTTTTCTGCAATAGGAAGGCTGGCTAGCGGAATAGTGTTGATTTTTTACAGGAACGGTTTAAAAAACCCTGAATCATTCTCTCTTATAGTACCCAGAATGAGAAAGGGGAAGAATAGTAGATGCACTTCTGTAGCAGTCTATTTTGTGTGATGTCTTGCTTCTATCCATACCCCTTACCCTCAAAGATCCGTATTGGTCTCTTTTTCACAGAGATTCCCTTGCTAAATGTGCTTATCTAATGAAGTGTGCAGATGGTAGATGTGGATATGGGCTAAAGAACTGATTTTTCTTTTGAAATGAACTGAGAAATCTGCACGTTTAATAGCTTTGTCATATCATTAGAAATGTACATGAGTCCAAGATGAGAGCAAAGCTGACATGTACCCTGTAAACAGAGAGCAGGTAGGCATCACAAGATAGGTTGTGGGGCAGCCATGTCAGAAGAGTTAGTCTGCCCTGTTAATAGGTCCGAGAAAAGGCTGTGTCACCTGTGTTCCCTTGCAGAGACTGGAATGAGAAGCTGCTGCAGGATGCCTGCCGCTTGCTGGCAGGTGAGATGGACCTGTCTCCTTCTGCACCTGGTGGGATGGTGGATTTCCGACGCACGCTCACACTCAGCTTCTTCTTCAAATTCTACCTGACTGTCCTTCTGAAACTGAACAAGCACCACAATGGCCCTGTGAGTGTTGCTGGAGAAGGACAAACTGCATGTGCAGTATTTCTGGGGAAAGCATAGGAAGAGTTCACATTCAGGAAGACTCATAGCAGAAAGTGGCCATGAAAGGATTTTTTTCCGATAACAAACTCCATGATGCAATAGCTGCCAAAGCTACTCTGCAGTGATTTCCCTGTGTGACAGGGACTAGTGTATCTTTCTACTTGCTTCCCCTTGGCATCTTCACCTTGCTGTAGGAAGATGTTGATCTGTGGGCTCACAGGAGGATTCCTGGAGTTCCCCTTGAGGGTGTTGTAACTGCTCTTGTGGGTCTTATGACTATTGTTTGCACAGAGCCAGAGTACTATTTGCTTTTCACCTGGTAAGAGATGGATTATCTTCACTGCAGGTTGAGCTTTGGGTTCCGCTGTATGGTTAGTGTGGGCTTCTGCCACTTTGTACCAACAATCTTATTCTTCTTTGTGGGCCACCATCCAGGAGGGGCATCTGTGTCTTACTAAGGGAAAGAGAATATCCTGGATTACTGGGGAATGTGAGAAAGAGACTGGCAGGGAAGATAATTGTCTTTAATATTCTTTGGCAGAACAATCTGTGTGAGCCTGTCCCCTCAAACTACATCAGTGCTACAGAGCTGTTTCACAAAGATCCCATTGCAAATGCCCAGCTCTTCCAAGTAAGTAGCGGTACCTGCATGATCTAGATGAGGCCTTTTTTTTTTTTTTTTTTAGCTCAAACAATGCTTCTTATCTTGTTGTCTCCCTGATTATAAACAATACATAAACTTACATAATGCCATTCCTGAGGCATGTATTTGGGCCTCAGTCCCTTCCTTGCTTTAGGATACAGTGTTCTTTCCTGTCATGTTCTTTCCTGTCACTGTCCAAGACCGCTATAACTTGTATAGCTTCATAAAATTTGCTGTAGGTAGCATTTTCCTCCTGCAACCAGCTCAATACACAAACTGAAACTGCCCTCCTGCTTAGCACAGTGTTTTCCTCTCTTTGCATCTCTCAGGCTTCAGATTTGGGATATATATCTCCTTCCTTATTTCTGTGCTAATGATGTGTTCTCTTTAGCTTTGAGAGTAGAAGCTAGCTGCAGAACTTGAATGTTTTTTTACGAGCTGTCATAGCAAAGCTTTCTCCTCTCTAGCAATTTCAAAGAACCATATCCCTTTTGCTTCATTCTCTGCAGCCCCATATGTGAAGCCAGTCCATCTCGTTTATCTTCCTTTCCCAGAGGACTGGGCACCTGTTCTCTTATACATCTCACTAGGATGTCTCACCTTGCCTTTTGTGCTCCCTTCAATGCTTCTGTCCCCTGCTATGAGCAACAGTAATCAGTGATGTGTTTTACTTCAGGAAGTGCCCCGGGGCAGGCAGCTGAAGATATGGTGGGCCGGCCTTTGATGCACGTATCAGCAGACAAACAAGCATGTGGAGAGGCTGTTTACTGCGATGATATCCCTCACTATGAGAATGAGCTGTATCTAACGCTGGTGATTAGCACCAAAGCCCATGCTAAAATCATGTAAGTGTTCCGTCTGAGTTTCAGATGTTGCATGCATCTAGTGCCTGCTGGGTTAGAAAATACTGACCTGTGGAGTTGTGGATAGGGGAAATGTCCTTGCATTAGTGAGACCTCCAGTTCATTGCACATTGTTACATGGAGGTGAGCTGTGTATGTTACAGCTGCACTGCCAGTCTGTATTAGTGGAAATATGAGGGAATTAACACCATACTCAGAGCTTTGTTGGAGCACAAAGGTCTTGGCCCTAGGCAGCCTTCTTACATGCCCTATCACACTCTTATACTCAAACACAAAATTAAAAAGGAGCTGGGTGGGAGAGCACCACAATGTCTTAGGAGATGCTTTAATCACTCACCAGAGCATGCAGCTTTTCTATGTGTCTAAAAATCTAGCTTGAAATGTGCAGTTCTACCACAGCACTCCTGGTAGCATCTAGTCGGATCTGTGTACTGTCTTCTGCGTTTTGCCTTGCACAGAGCTTGCCATGGCCATGCTCAAGCCCTCTGCATAACAGTCCTGTGTGAGAGAGATTTAGTTGTTAGAGAGCTATTTGTGCTGGGCTTTAACAAGGTGGATAGGTCAACATTTGGAAGTGTAGATGTCTAAAAACATCTTGTCCATAGAGAGAATGACTGATGGAGAATTTATAACTAAGGTGACTAACAACCTCTAAAAAGTCTGTCTTGGCAGGTAATGTCTTCTACATTCTCATATAAATTTTAATGCTGTTACATTGCAGTACTGACTTACCCCCCATGCAATTCCTAATTGCACGTGCACTGTGGTGGTTCTTCAGGCTCCCATCTGCTTTGGTGTGGTACACGCAGCAGTGCATTGCCTCATGACACCCTCAATAGCCTTGCGTTGCGTCATTCATTCCTTAAGCAATACTTCCTGCCTGTTTAGGCTTCCTGCCCAGAGGTTTCCCACAATGGTCTAACACAGGACAGGCAGCATACAGTGGTCATTTATGCACAGATGTGGTAGTTGACTCCCAGGTTATGAAAAAAATTATTCTGTCATCATAGTTAAATCTTAGGTGTTGCAATTTTGGCATTGGTGAGTGACACAAACATATGAGCATTGTTACTATTACCAGTGCACATGGGGCAATAGAGAAAGCATCACATCTATGCCTATGACCCCAGTGTGAGTTATTTTCTAGAGGTTGCTATGCACATTCTTTTGCACCTGCGTTGCACGTTCACGTTTCAAGCCATGTCAGTGTCGTTCTGTAGAGGAAGTGGCAGTATATTTCATCAGGTGACAGAAGTATCTCAGCCTGTGATTACGTTGACTTTGAAAACTTCACTTCAAATGAGTCAGGTTTTGACTACGAAATGTAATTTAGAAATTATCTGCCTCTATATTACTAAGGAAATTGATCAGGGGATTCTTTCTGAGGCATTGCTGCAGAAGTGCAAGAAAGTGAATTTTCCAAAGAAATATAGCATTTTCTTCAGCTCCTGTTGTCTGTCCGTGTGGGAGAGTTCATTCATGCATTTAATGTCTTTTTTTAAAAAAATAAGTTTGTAGAACACTGGGACGCATAAACTTTCAGGCAGAGTTTGTATCAGAATTTCAGATAAATCCAAGCATGCTGGAAAAAAATGCAGCAATTTAACAGAAGACAGTAAATCATTCAGTAGAAACGAAGCCACAGCTCTTTTTGCAACAGATCCCTTGTAAAGCCAGCCAATTTCATAGATACTGTTCACAATATTGCAAAAAAAGCTGGAAAGTTGTTTGTATTTTTTTTATGAAGAGCTCCATATAAAAATATAGTATAATGCACCTTTTTTTCCTGTCTCGCTTGTCACTTACTTTTAAACCTTTGAATGATTTCAGCAGACAAACATTTTCATTAGATACCTTTTCCTGATTACCAAAAGAAACCTTTCATGAAGTTTTTTTTCTCTTGGAGCTTCATTTCTTTTGCACCCTTTTAAATACCCTGCAGCTTTATTCTGATTAATACTCAACTTCTCCCAGGCTCACAGCCACATTTTTCTCCAGAGGTGAACAAACCGTAGATAGATCTGCAATAAGATCTTATATTTATCAATATACAAGGAGGAATCCTGCCCTCATGAAATCATGTTAGCTAAGATGGCAGTGGAGACATACCATCACTAACACAAATTTCTCTTTGGTAAAGGGTGTCAAGAGATTTTTAGCATACATGACAATTGCATTAAATTCAGGTATGTCTCGGGGAAAAGATGTATGATGCAGTATAGTCCAAAGCAGCAGGTTGGTTATCAGCGTGACAGTCAAGATTCAGGTTATAATATAGTTCCCAAATGATTTTAGTTGCCTTTCTGCCTTGGTCTTACATTATATTGATATGACAAACTCCTCTTTTGCATAGTCAGACTTCATGGAGTCAAGCCTGAAGATTTATTGGTATCTCATAAGCACTTACAGAAAGAAAAATGAGAAAGAATAACTCTGCCTCTCCTGCTTTTTCTTTAGTTCTATAGATGCATCTGAAGCCCAGAGCGTTCCTGGGTTTGTATGTTTTGTCTCCGCTAAAGATGTTCCTGGCAGTAACATCACTGGTATCGCTAATGATGAGACTGTCTTTGCTGAGGATGTGGTATGTGGTTAAAAAAATAGCCGTTTTCACTTACACTGTCCAGGAGATAAGACTTAGTATATTGTCCTGTGAAGTCCTCCATTGTATCCAGAGAGAAATTCTGACTGCACTGGAGTCAGTAGAAATTTTGGTGCCAAATTCAGTAAGGCTTGCCTCATGCCCCTCTTCTCTAGCTGCATTAATCTCCTCTAAGCTGCAAACTACTGTGCAGGCTTACACTCGTTCAGTTACTTTCCAGAGTCATTTGTGATCAGAGTTTACCTTGACAAGTTATGAGTAATTATGTCTGTATTCCATTCAGACATCTCTTACACAATGAAGGCAAACCTGCTACTCAGAGACACCAAAAAACTCCAGTCTAGCTACTCAGATAAAATTGTACTGTTCCTTACTCCATTCAGAGTTCATTTTACACAGACTGGTCCAATCAAACAGAGAAAAAGTTGCAGAAACAGGGTAAAAGTTGCAGATGATAGGAAGAGAATTATTATGAGCTGCTCAGTTACTGCACATATACACAGTAAATGATGGTGGGTCCAAATCTGGCCTGCAGGTCACTTGTGTTGGTCATATCATCGGTGCAGTTCTTGCAGACACACAAGAACATTCCAGAAGAGCAGCTAAAGCTGTGAAGATTAAGTATGAAGAGCTCAAACCTATTGTCACAATTCAGGTAAGACGGCTCAGATCTGCTGCTGCGGTTATCTCGGAGCCCTCTGATATCTAGTTAACTTCTCTTTTCACGGATGATTATTTAGCCACATGTTGTGTTAGTCTTTGTGATGCAGGTGCAGCAGGATATGGATAGAAAGAATAATTTGTATATTTAAATATAAAGAGGACACACCTTTTATATGCTACTGATTAGGAGTATATTGGCTCTGTATTACTTAATGCTAAAACAAACAAACTCTGAGAGATACATTGCACTCTTTACAAATTTGTTTAAATTAACAAGGTTACTGCCAGTTACATTTTTATCTGCGGGTGCTTGCTTCCAATATTGTCTGGTATAACCTTGCTGGCTTCGTTGGTATTTATTCATTCTTCTCTCATTTACAAAACTCAGTAAGAGAGTGTGAAAAAGTCCCCTCTAGCTCAGCCACAGCACTGTTTCTTTGAGTTTTCTGGAGACCGTTTGTAAAGTTTCTAAAGCTGACAAAATCAGTTTTCAGGAGTTCTCTCTGCTATGAATATTTCTATTGGCTGTATGGATACAGTCCGTAAGTGGGTCTTCTCAAAGCTGAAGAAATGCATGTCAACAATTTGTAATTATTTTGGGCCTTTTTTTTTTAAAGCTTATTATTTGTTGACAAAGTTTCCTTGTGAGAGTGAAAGCAAATGGTAATATCTAATACAGGATTCACATATAGAAATTGGGAAGAAAAAAAAAGTATGAAGCCAGAGAGAAATTAGAACCATGGAATTCTAATTAATTTTTATACAGGTCAACATTTCATACCATGTAGTTTGTAACATGCATCGCATTCATGCAAGTACAAAAAGTCCATGCCTTGTCTCATACAGACAGTAGTGCTGTCATCTATGAGCAGAAGCTTTGATTTGTTTACATGACAAAATTTACAAGCATTGTGTGAGAACTTTGCTGAGGCTTCTATCTGCTTAGTCAACCAGGGAAGATGAGACTAGAGATAAAAATGTGTTGATTTCTGTTGTTGTTCTTTGATCACTGTTTTGTTTTGTTTAAATTATGGAAAGTTTCAGTTTTGGCAAGAGTCAAATGCATTTATGAAATTTCTACAAGGAAAATTGGGATTTGGCTCAAAAGTGAACTATTTGTGCAGAACTTCTCACTCCATTTGGGAGATTTAGTTTTCTTCTCTTTCTTTTCTTTCTCTCTTCCCCCCTCTTCAGACCATGAACTGTAGTTAACACAAGTTGCAAGTCATAGCTCTGGTGGCTATGCTCTGGATCCATAAGGTAAAATGGGTCAGAAGAAACAATCTAAGATTATCCAATAATTTATTGTGGATTATTGTGGAACTGCTGTTATGCCAAAAAAAAAAATTAAAAAAATTGTACTGTGCAAGTGAAGTCATTTGTCTGTTGCCATAGTTACTGTCCTATAAGAACTTGTGCTTCTTATCTTAAATATTTCTTCTTCAGTCAGAGGAAGCTTTGCTTTCAGTCTGCTTCCACAAAAATTTCATTGTGTCATTGTTTCCTAGGAAGCTATTGAGAAACAATCCTTTCTTAAGTCTATAAAGAAGATTATTAAGGGAGATGTGAAGAAAGGATTTGAAGAATCTGATCTCGTTTTGGAAGGTGAGAATAAGTATTAATACTTTTACAATAGGATAGTCTGTGATAAAAGAAGTCAAACTATCAGCCTCCTTTCTATGCATATGATACCAAGCTCATGCAAGTAAAGCTTGCTGGGCTGAATTTCACATTAATTTTCAACTAACTGTTTATATACGAATAGCTCATGAAAAATTTAATTTCAGTTTCAAAAGGACTTGGATGCTCTCAGGTATGCCCCTGTACACTGTCTTCTAATGTAGGGACACATTTTTCTTGAGCAGATATTCTATAATGTGATTCTTTTTCCTGAAATGTATCATATAGAAGCTTTGCCCTGTCCAAACAGAGTCTAGTCTGAATCTTACAGACCTTAGTCCTGATATATGACTGTCTTATTAAAACAGCACATACATGCTTCTGAAAACCAGATTCACCAACTTTGTTAGCTGTAGGTATCATGAAGAACATGAGAACTCCTGATAACATTTTTTGAATGTTCTTTGTTGGCCTGGTTTTTGGTGTGTTCTTGGTCTCATGCAGCTGGAGTCTGTCAGGGAGGTTATAGAGGCATGGATAAACACAGCAATTCTCAACAACTGTTTAACCCTGTAAGGGTTAGGAGGAAATAGTGCCAGAGCTGTGAACTAGAGTACTCTCTCAGATCCACATTGTGTGACCATGAAAAGTGAAGGGTAACTTGCTTGGTGTATGGCACTAATCAATAGCTTCTATAAGGAACAGTCACGTACATCGGACCTTCTGGAAACTATGTATTTATAAAAAAAAAAAAAAAAGGGGGGGGGGGTGCTACATCCCTCTTGCAGATCTGAAAGTAAAGTAAGGTACACACATGAGGCCTGATATGAAGAGATTATTCTTAAAGAAAACAGAGAATTATTGCCACCCTTACCTCCTCATGGGAGAAGGAAAGAGCTGTGTAACTGAAACACACCTTTCCAATTCTGTCACTTGTTGTATGTTGCTATGCATTGCTGAGACTTTTCTCTGCAGTCAGACATTGGCCCTGGCATTTCAAGGGTGTCATAAACTATTGTTTACTGTTTCTTAAGGAGTACTGTATTATATAAAATGAAATCATTGTGCCAGGGAAGGCAGAGATTGTTCTGAGCTAGAATATTAGGTTATTTAAAAACCCACAATACTGTGCAAATGCCAGGCCTACCCCTTTGAGCAGACAAGGGAAAAACCCTTCTTCATAACAGAGTAAGCATGGTCTCACACAAGTGTGCATTTCTGACTGAGGTGCCTAAAGAAGACAGCTATTTTGTTGTCACTAAGTTGAACAGGAGAGGAACAGGATTTTGAGAACTGCTCTGAAAATTATTTTTGTGGCAGCTGAATAGATCAGGGCCATAACTGAGAAAAAAGGTTGATTCTGAGATATAACAATGTGTAGCATGACTTAAAACTGCACCATCAGCAATGCCAGATAAGATGTCCTGGTAAAGAGTCATGTGTAGCAGCAGAGAATTGATTACAAGTTAGATCATCTTAAAGCATTTGGGGTTTCTATTTTTGTTCCCCTATGTTGAAGTCTGTAATCCTGCATTTGATCTGCTCAGCTAGACTATGCTTGATTTATTTTTATCCTTCGTGTCAGTGGTATTATCAAGGCAGTCCAAAAGGCACCAAACACTAAATTTTAAAGGATGCTAGGTCAATGGTGTGGGGGTGCAGGCTTATTTTTGAAATGCCAGCCACAAGTGTTTCAGACGGCAGATTTCTAGAAAGTGGTTGTTGCTTTTTGGTGGTTGTTTTTTTGGTGTTTTTTTTTGAGATGAAACTGGAAATGCCAGTTCTAGAGCTAAGGATATCCAGTGCTGAGCAGCACGAAGGATTCTTGTTTAACACGTCAAGAGAGCAGAGTTTTGCAGAAAACAGGTGGTGGGAAACTTCTCACAACACCAGGGACACCCTACTTATGGGGCATTTCTTTCAATTTTCTAGGAGAGATGTACCTTGGTGGACAGGAGCACTTCTACCTGGAAACACACTGTACTGTGGCTGTGCCAAAGGGAGAAAGTGGTGAGATGGAACTGTTTGTGTCAACCCAAAACTTAATGAAGACACAGGTACTACCTCATTGACCTGATACCCGAAAAACTTCTGAGTCTGTGTTAGAGTAAATAAACAGTTGTTTTGCAGTTAGTTCTAGCTTGCCTTGTGTTGGGGGGGGGGGGGGGGGGGGGGGAAGCCACTTAGGTTTAGAGGTGGGTATAGGATCAAAGTCCACATCCATCGTATTGGTGTCCTGAATCCACTTCCAGGTAAGAGATTTCTCTTGGCAGCACATTTCTCTTACCAGGGATTACACGCTTAACCCTTGATGGCAAGGCCTGGTTGTTGAATGACATGTCAGAAAGGGAGGTGGTGCAAACATTGACAATATAGACCAACTCTGCCATTTTGTGGGATAGGCTACAGGCACTATGGGATGTCTCTGTCCTGTTTACAGACTGACTCACCAAGACTATCCAAAATCCCACAACTTAGCGAGGAGAATGGACAGAGTGGTACAGATGTTGAATGTTGTGCTAAATGAGACCTGTATCTTGGTAACCTCATCTGCTGCAAGTCTTTCTAAATCTTGTGCTGTTTACTGAAGGACTATATGCCATCCCACCTCAGAGATGAAATGATGGGCTTATTGGTTCCAATTGCAACTAAGTCAATTGCAGGACTGATAGGACCTGTAGCAGTGACAGAGTATTTCCACTATTACAATGGCTGCAAAAGGCAGTGTGTTTGTGTCTGGTTCTTAACACCGGGACAGCTCCATACATGCTCTGCTGTTCTGTTTTTCTTCAGGAGTTTGTTGCTAGCGCACTGGGAGTCCCATCAAATAGGATTGTGGTTCGAGTGAAAAGAATGGGAGGAGGATTTGGAGGAAAAGAGACTAGAAATACCATTTTGACAACTGCAGTGTCTGTGGCAGCCTTCAAGTAAGTTTCTGTGTAGGGAATAGGACTTTTCACTTCACCTGGTCTAGCCTTCCTCTTTTTAGAGCAATTTGCACTGGAACACTTTGAAGACTCTTCGTGGTTTTCTACTGTGTAGCTTGTAGCAAGCCTGAGACCTCCTAAAGGAGGTATATAATGGTCTCTGAGCTGGAAGGAATTGAACCTGCTCAAAAGGACTAAGCTTATTCAAGAATGTCAGCTTTTAGCAGGAAAGGGGAAAAAAGAAACAAAACAAAAAAAAAACTTTTATGTTCTTTTGATACATATACATATATATATCATATATATATGTATATATACATATATATATGTATACATATACATATATATACATATATATGTATATGTATATATATATGCATACACACAGTCAATCTAGCTGTTTTCTTGAAAGCAAGATACGTACTCCAGGCAATTTATCCCTAACTCAGGTGGCCTTTGCCACCACCCTGGAAAGACTCTGAAAAGATTCGTGTACATCTCCGTAGGAACTGTATCGTGCATTTCAGGGTTTGCCTGATAAATGTATCCTTTAACAGAACTGGACGCCCAGTAAGGTGCATGCTGGATCGAGATGAGGACATGCTTATAAGTGGTGGGAGGCATCCCTTCCTCGGAAGATACAAGGTATGCATACATATGAAATGAATGCATGTTTTCTCAGTGTCATTTCAAACATCAGAGAGTAGTAAGATACAGCGATAAACTTACTGCTCTGGTTGTTTCACCGCTGATGTCCGCTGCAGCATATGGATCTGATCAGCCCAGTCATGGCATTCTTTCTGTTAAAGTCCTTTTGCTTCCTGAAAAGTTGTGCTTCCTGTAGCAGTACTTTTGGTTTGGATGGTTCTCCTCTCATGACCTCTGTGTGAGTACTTCCCTCTTCTTCCACCAAAGAATCTGCTCCTTGTGGACAATCACATTGATTTTAGATGGCTCCCAATTGGTTTACAGTATTGTACTCCTAATTGTCTTAACTTTCTCCTCCCATTCCTTCTTCAGTCCAAGTGCTTTTGTTTTTCAAGGCAAAAATATGTTAAGGAATGTGTGGCTGTGACAAGTGGCCTTTATTTTTGGAAGAGTTTTCTGGAGCAAGATTAAGATGCGTACATACACTCTTTACTGGGAAGCTTCCTCAGTAATTACTTACCTTTTGTCTGCATGAGGTCCATTCAGTTTTTGGAAGGAAGTACAAAACCACATTTTATAGAAAAGACATTACTGATAAGACTCTCTTGACAGGTTGGTTTCATGAAAAATGGGAAAGTCAAGAGCCTGGAGGTGTCATACTACAGCAACGGGGGCAACTCTGCAGACCTCTCTCATGGTGTAAGTAAGAGAAATTTTCTGATACTTAACTATGTAGAAGACATGTTTCCCTGCATAACCTTTTTCTTTGATTTTAGAGAACTTATCTACAGCAATGCTTACGCATCCTGCACACTGACATGACTGTAAGCAGATTTTGATGAGTTTTGTAGCTTCTACAACTGTTGTCTGAGCCAACCTACTTGTCTTGACATGTGCTACACAGTTTTTATTGATGCCGTAGTAACTTGGATAGAGCAAAAAGGTCAAGGAGGTTTGCTTTGCCTTGCAGAAGACTGTGATGGGAAACTTACTGCACAATACAAGATGTCTAATACTCCCCCAGCTTTGGGGAAAGCTAGTTCCTTGGAATAAGAAATGCCAAAGTCAATAGCCTGATCAGGGCAGAGTGCCTAAATCAACAAGTTTGTTAAGGAGTGACTAAAGCTAACAGAAGCTCAGCATTGGAGTTCAGAAGCAATAAGGACAAGGTTGGGCCTGATTTCAGAGTTTGTTTTCAAGAATTTTTGCACTGTTCAGTAGAAAATTATCCTTTTCTGTTGCATGTGTCCAACCCATTAGCCTAGTGTCAGTCATGCTCACTTTAGTTCTCCTTCCCAAGTCTGCTGAGTCTTTGATAATTTTCTGCAAAAATGAATCCATTTCAGTGAGAGAGGACTGCAAGTAGTAGAGTCACATTTGATGCTAGCAATATGCTTGGTGCTGTACAGAGAGGAATGTCAGGCATGTGTAAACTGTGGGCGTGGCTGGGAGTACATACACGTGAGTTGTCTGTGTTTGAATTAGGAAACTGGGAAGTACTCCAAGTTGAAATAAATCTGAGATGTGCATAATCTCCTCCATGCTGCTGGGAACAAAAGCCAGAAAGAAGATCTGGCCCTTTCTCAGTTTGGACAATTAGTGGACAAAGATCTGAAATGTTGTGGTTTAGATGTAGTTATTGAAAATATTTATTTTATTTGCCCTTACTACTCCCATAGCCCAGCTGCTGAGTCGCTTGACATCAGCAATACATCTTTTCCAGGAACAAATTATGCAGTATATTTAAAAGAAGATTCTTGAGCTTCCAGGCGGGTAATGGCATTTAGTAACAGTTTGTCCCAGCAAGAGCCCAAGGCCAACAAATAACTTTGAAGCTCAATCTGTTCCATGATCCTAAATGTTAAGAAAGAAGCATGCTTATCTATCTTTCCTTCAGGAGGATATTGCTTGACGCTCCAATACGAACAGGAAGGAGTACAGGCTGCACCTCAGTGCTCATTCGTGTTAACTGCAGACCTGTGGGATGCAAGAGAAAATGATTCTTATTGTATTGCTTTGCACCTTTCCAGGCTGTCTTTGGCAGGTGATCAAAAGTCTGACATGTAATTCATGTAAAATGTATATACACCCATCCCTTCTCTTCACCAGGTTATGGATAGAGCCCTGTTACATTTGGATAACTCCTACAACATCCCCAATGTTAGCAGTGTGGGCACTGTCTGCAAGACCAACTTGCCTTCCAACACAGCCTTCCGTGGCTTTGGAGGCCCCCAAGGAATGATGATTGCTGAGTGCTGGATGAGTGATATTGCTCAGAAGTGTGGCCTACCACCTGAGGAGGTACAGATACACTGACACATTTCAGGGCAGTGCTGCCTTTGAACAAGCTCTGAGACTGGATAAAACAAAAGAAAATTATGAAGCATAAGAATTTTTGCTTCATTTTTTGCTGAGTCCTTAGCAGAATATCAGATTTTCTCTTTGATAGTCACATTATAGCTTGGTTCTTCCTTCTAGCATCTTCTGCTTCCTTATATTCCCTAAGTAGCCTCGATTCTGTAATACCTGTTTTAACAGTAGGTATTCAGAAAAAGTCTAAAGGTACTAAGTACCTTAATCTTATTAACAATATGCTAATACTTTCTCTTGAAAGTTCCAAGCCTTAATGTCTTATGTTCCGTTTTCCCATAAACAGATTTGTATCTGTTAATTCTACTGCTCTGTAGAGCGAACAGAGAAGGAAGAACTAGGAACCAATGTTCTTTTGATGACATCCATTAAAAGGACCTAGTTTGAAACATTAAACTTGGCACGTCCTTTATATGTCTCTTTCTTTGGGAAGGTACGGAAGCTCAATCTTTATAACGAAGGAGACCTCACTCATTTTAACCAAAAGCTGGAGGGATTTACTCTACGAAGATGCTGGGATGAGTGTTTGTCAAGCTCTAGCTTTCATGCGAGGAAGAAACTAATTGAAGAATTCAACAAGTAGGTGTTCTGCAGCTGTGGTGTTACTGGGCGTACCTGTTGCCTTCTAACTTCTGGAATTCTCTTAGCAACTTGAGCAATGTAAAGTTCATCCATATATTTGCAGAGTGACTTCTAAAAATTCCTCTTTTTGAAATTTCTACAGGCCCATTGTGTGAAGAAACCTGTATCAGTGACGTGGTAGCTTAGATAAGGCCTAGCATGACATGGTTTTGTAAGGGAAATGTAGCAGAGGAGAGATGTCTGTAGAGTCTAGGCTTTACCTGACCTTTCATATGGCTGTCAAGGCAATTCGTGTAGGCTTTGCACTGCTTTTTTACATTGTTTTTTATTTTTATTTTTTATTTTATTTTATTTATTTTTATTTTTATGCTTGTATTTATAACTAGGTAGCTAATAGCTAAGAGAAGTGCTTCTCTAATGCCTAGGAGGCCATCTTCGATTCAGATTTCTTCTTGTACCCATAAACAAAACCATTCTTTCTTAAAAATCACTGATTAACTCAGGCTGTGTTGCATTCATGCATTTAAATTTTGCTTTGATACCCAATCTGTCAGAGTGGTATGGCACCAAATTTGAATGAAAGCTTCATGACTATACAGATAATATTCTTTCCTTACAGGCAGAATCGCTGGAAAAAAAGAGGAATGTGCATTATACCTACCAAATTTGGCATCAGCTTCACTATCCCATTTCTGAACCAGGTGCGTGAGTGTCATACATCTTTTCAAGCAGAGGAGATAGATTTATGATGCCTTTCCCAGACCCTACTCCCTTTGTACTTAACCAGAGCTTTTCAGAGAAGTGGTTAAATTAGTTAAGAAAAAGCACAAGATTTTTGAACCAAAATGAGCAACACAACAGTTACAATTTATACTGTCCAAAAAAAAAATACCACAATGCAGCTATGTTGTCACTGTATTAATTTCCCTTCCTGTTCTCTCTTCCTCAGTGGTGGAAATACTGTGACACTGAAATATGGTCATTTTCATTCATATGTTTAACCTGACTTGATGGACTGTCAGTGGTGTTGGCAAATTCAGGTGGACAGTGCATCTCTGTTTTACAAGGGCAGGTTTGGGTTACTTCACCTGCTTTCTCAGATGAAAATACTCGCTGAGGTTTGCCATGTCACTGGAACTTCTGTCGAGCTGGTGATGCTAAACCAAATTCACCTCAGGTGTAAACTAGTGGCTTTAGTTACTCAAAAGAACAACACTGCTCTAGTTCCAAATTCATTCTCTCTGTAATTTTTAACTGGACTCTGCCAAGCACTTCACTACTTCATTTATGATGGCACTTGGAGTAAACTTGGAATAATATTCCCTTTTATAGGCTGGAGCTCTGGTCCATGTGTATACAGATGGCTCTGTGTTAGTTACACATGGTGGGACTGAGATGGGTCAAGGACTTCACACCAAAATGATCCAGGTAATAATGAATTTGGACTTAACAGCATGAGAAATCTTTTCAGCCAAATTACACTCATTTTATAGTATTGCCTCAGACAGCCTGACACATCCATTGTAGGCATGTATAGGGTAACAAAACATGACTAATTCCTTCAGCAGCAATGCTAGGTTTCCAGAGTGTTATTACAACTGAGCAGAAGAATTAGAGTCATTTTAGCTCTTCTTATTGTAGATAATGCAGCTTACGGATTGGCAAAAGTGTATATATATCTACTTGCACGGTGTCTATGAAGGGCAAACTTATTAATTTTCTGGCTAGCTCTGAAGCACCAAGTCAACTGATTCCCCAAGAAAGATGAGATTTAGTACTGGAAGAGGGTGGAGGTTGCAATGTGGACCCTAGCAGTGTAGGCAGTGAATCATCGTGTCCTTGTATAAGCCACTTACAAATTGTTTTCCTTTGCTCTGCAGGTTGCTAGCAGGTCACTGGGAATCCCCACCTCCAAAATTTACATCAGTGAGACGAGCACAAATACTGTCCCAAATACCTCCCCAACAGCTGCATCTGTCAGTGCAGACATCAACGGAATGGCTGTCCATGTACTGAAACCAAGTTATTTAAACAGTTGGGTCATGAGCTGGGACTCCAGAAGATGAAAAGTTGATACATATTTATCTATAGCTTAAGGAAAATATAACCTTCAAAAGGGACTAGCAGGCAAAGGATACCTCATAATTTCTGCTATAGCTACAGGGGGTGTTAGATAATGAATGACTATTTTTTTCTATTTTTATTTACTCTCAGGCTTTTTGTAGTCATAAAATATTGTTTCTGTGATTACTCAAAATGAACAGAACAAAGCATCTGTTTAAATGGCTAGCTTGTTAGTAATTAATGAGACCTTATCTATAACAATATATTACACTGCAGATACTACTTGCAGCTTGTTTGTGGGCTGTGCTCCAGAACCAAATACCTCTAAGTGTTAAACACTTAGAGCAAATAGCCTTCTGTGGCAATGGCATGGTTATGATCGTCTCTGACATGGTGTAGAGCTACCAGTGCATCTGCTTGCAGGGTATGTGACTCTTCCATTGAAAAGAGGAATTTAGTCTTGGTCAGTCTCATGTCTGAAGAAAAGGGGATGGATAATCTCAAAAGTAAAAAATTTCTAAATACTCATGGCTTGATTCAGTAGGTTGGGCTCTGCACAGCTTGATTCAATAAGTTGAATTTTGGCAAGAATATTTTTTCGGTGTTATTGGATCATCTTGCTGCATATGGCAATGTGTCCCACTGTGACTTGGTGCAGGTAAAGTTACTGCATAAAAAAATGGACTTTGGTGTTGTGTGCCATGGTCTGGCAAGTTCTGTGCTGTATTTGGGATTCTCTTCTGCTATCAGCAGAGACAATCTGTTTTAAAATCCTATTCAGTCAACATTTCTCCTACGCAGCGAGCCTTCTATTAGTGAACTTTGATCTGTTTTATGATATGCCAAAGTCCTGGAGGCAATATTGATTTAAACAGAAGGTTCTTTGAGACTAGTATTACTCTCTTAATACTATAGGCTGACTTTTCAAATCTTCTAATACTGCTTTTTGTTATTTGTTTTTAGAATGCATGTCAGACCATCTTAAAAAGACTTGATCCAATCAAACAGTCTAATCCGAAAGGATCCTGGGAAGATTGGGTAAGCTGTCTGTATATGTCATGAGACAGGTGGGCATTGTCACAGATTGTTTGCATTGGCAAACCCTGTTTATAAGTTATCTTCCAGGTCTGCATCTCACTAGCAAAGATTTGAGAAAGGACAGCAAAGCAGAAACCTGGCAAGGGAAGTAACCAAAGCCAGCAAGGGTTCATTCCCAAAACATCAGTTGTGACTTTAATATGGAGATTTCCCCAGATCCTGGGGCCTGCCTATGACAAACTTTACCAAATAAGTTTTGAGCGGTTACATATATCTATGTAGTCAAGCTCCAGTCCCAGACAGAAAGAAACCTAATTTGTAATGAAGGGATTCTGTGACAAAGATGACTTTGCTGAGTTACCCGCCACCTCCTATAGTGCTTCTTGGCTGTGATTTAGATAATTATAAATAACCTATAAAATATACCTATAACACCTATAAATAACTTATAACCTAAATAACTCTATAACGTCAATAATAAGAGATTGGTGTGCTGTAACACTCTAAAACTATTTTCAATTGTGAACTTTAAAGTTTTTTTTGTTTTTTTTTAATTTCAATAGAAGCTCCTCTTCAAAGGAGGAGCTTCGATTTTGTAATTTGGATGTCAGGACAGGATTTCTCCTGGCCTCAGTGAAGTCAAGGAGACTGATAGCTTAACCTTTGTCTCTGAGCTTGAAAGACTAATCTTGCTGAGAGACAAATAAATGAGTAAGTCTTACACCTCTACCACTATACCTTGGTAGCTGCTGACAAGGCTATCTGGGGAAGCAAGATGATGTTTCCCTTGGCAATGTTGGTGCTGGGTAGTGTCACAGCTGTCTGTCATTGGACACCTGTTCATGCTCTCCTTGCAATGTATTTGGGAATAATGTATTTGGGGTAGCTGTTTTTCCAGGCACTGGTTGGACAATGATTGTTTTCAATTTCTTATTCACTTTGGCAGATTAAAACCGCCTATCAGAACTGTGTTAGCCTGTCAGCCACGGGGTTTTATAGGTGAGTGAATATTCACACTACAGAGGCACAGTTCTTAGTTGCATCCAAGGAGATTCTGGGAGGATTTACAGCCCTAATCCCCCTGTCACTGCTCTAACCAAGGGCTGTATGCCCTTTGCTGCCTAGAATCATTGCAAATGACCTCCAAGAAATGTTCAACTACATTCAAAAAGCAAAGGATTTGCTACTGGATTTATGGCAATGAGTCCATAATACTCACCATAAGATCTGAGATTCACTGGAAAATAGCTAAAATAGTTTCAATAAGGTTTGGGAATACAGGGTAGCTTTAGGAGATTTCTATTTGTAGTTGTTTATGCTTTTCATTTCTGCATGGGTTTGATGGAGGAGGTAAAACACAAGTGAATAAAGATTTTAAGTTGTGGAATGAAATGTGGTTTTGTTTTTCTTTGTGTCAAGAATTCCTGATCTTGGCTACGATTTTGAAAAGAATGAAGGGAAGCCATTCTGCTACTTCAGTTACGGCGTTGCTTGCTCCGAGGTTGAAATAGATTGCCTGACAGGTGACCACAAGGTGAGGGGATCATCAGTGAAATAGCCTTTTTTTGTTTAGTTATAAGAAATGTTCACAGGGAGTTAGAACAAATAGTGGGTGTCAGCCTGTTCCTAGCTCAGTCATTGGTCCAGTGTGACCTTCACTGAATTTCTTAACTCCTGTGTTCCACAGTGCAACAGTCCATAAAGTATAATAAATTGAGAATTGTCTGACCTGCGGGGATATTAGGAGGCTTAATGAATGATTGCAAAAGTTATTGGATTTGCTTATGTAAGAGATATCAGCACTGTGTTAGCACAAAGGAACAGCAACATACCAGAACTGAGTTAATCATTAAAACTAACACTGGAATCTTTTAAGGATGAAAGAGGGAGAAGTGTGCTCACGAGAAAGAGGGGGGGGGGGGGGGGGGGGGGGGGGAGAGGGAGAGAAGACGATTCATTAGCATTTGGCCTAATTGGCTATGCTTAGGTACAGAGCACTGACACTGGCAGTTTTGATTAATGCAGATTGGGTCTGATGAATCTCCAGGGAAAACTTCAGTGAGTTCCTTTGTTTTACTTTAGAGATGAACTCCCTTTAAAAGATAGTATGAAGAATTGAGCTTGACATAGATTGTTGACCAGTGGCCAAGTATGGATAGTGGTGGATATATTGTGCCTCCTCATATAAAACCATTGTGTACAAGTTTCAATGTCTGTGCTGATTTATTCTTTATTTCTGTCTTTTAGAACATTCGCACAGACATTGTAATGGATGTTGGCACCAGTCTCAACCCAGCCATAGATATAGGACAGGTAAGTGAAATAGTGTCACTAATTTCACCATGTTAGTGTGATCACATTACCCTCAGGCTTTTCTAGATGAACCATTATCCAACTCCAGCTTGTACATTTACAAACAGAATATTTTAAACTTAAATTGGCTATCCAGAGATGCATTTTAAGAACATTATGAAAGTTTGACCCACAGTTAACTATGCAATAGGCACAAAATTTTGTAGTGAAATACCTTTTTATTAGTAGTAGTATTGGGCAGATATAAAGACTACAGGGTATTCTCCAGTTACTGCTACACCAATGCTTTTCAATGTATACCTCACCGAAGAAATTAATCCAGAGAATATTAATACAATGGAATAACCTCATCCCAGGACCAACTTCTGCTATGTGGCGTGTCTAGGCTAAATCCCACGCCCTGTTTCTATACTCCTATTGTCATTGTCAATTCCCATTTAATTCTGTGAATAAAGAGTTGGGGCAGTTAATTCTGTTCTCCAGCTACTGCTGTGCAGGGATCTCAATAGGAAGTTGGACTAGTTACTTAGCTTGCAAATTTTCAGGCAGGTACAAATGTACTTCTGTATTTTGTGCAGTAATAATCACAATGAAACTACCCAGCAAATAAAGGTAATAAAAATAAGGTAGTCTGATACACCGGGAGATGTGTCACTAGACATTTGCACCTGTTTACCTAGGCAATGCTGCCTTGCTAACTGTAGGTGTCAGTATAGTGCAACTCCAGTGCTGCTGCTGCAGGATCTATTTCCAGAACATAAGGTGCATTGAAAACAGCATGTTTTCAGAAAGAGGCTTTTTTTTTTTTTTTTGGGAAGTGGCCAAGGGGCAAGGGGTCCTTTCTGTCTTCTCAGCATGTTAAATAGGGGCTGGGAATAAAGATACAGGCTGTATGGAACCTGTCAAAGGTGGCAGTTTCCTGTGTCCTTCCATGTATCACTGCAGAGAATCTTGGGGGCAAACTAGTTGTATGGCTGCAGGATTGCAAGCACATGGAGCTGGGTTAAGGAATGTTTGTGCTGCATCTTTAGAGTAGTCTGTTTGTCAGATCTCTCAGTGGACACAGAGAGCAGTTTCCTCATATAGGGCTGTTTGAGAGTGTCCTCCTCTCATAGCTGCTTCCCTTATTTTTTTCTTTTTCTCCTAAAATTTAGAGTAGAAAAGTTATGCAAAGAAGCCTTTAATAGTTGAATGGATATGGGAGTGTTATTGCATGGGTCTGTGCTGTTAACCTGAGAATATGCAGTACTCAGGAAAGCATTCATACTGAAATAGCAAACATAAAATAGTTTGTTTTCAGATAAGTTTTCTTCAGTCCTTTTGATCTTCTTTGAATTATCAGCAAGTACAATTCATTCAGTGCTTATCTGCCTGTGAAGGAATTCAATATTCTGCTATTGATTTTTTTTTCCCTTATTTCATCAAAAATATCCTGTCCTGCATTTACAGTATATGTGCTTGCTGTATAGATAGATTGCTTCATCTGCCAGGAAAATGTAGTCATATCTATATTGGGAACACAGAAGTTGCATAAAGGTGCTAAACTACTCAGCAGAAGGGACGAGGGTTTAGAGACAAAAAAATAGGTATTTAGCTAGGAATGGAGAGCTGAAAACTCTGGCTGAAATTGTCACTGTTTGTTCAACAACAATGAAAAAAGAATGTAACCTTGTTCGGATGTTTTTGTAGATAGAAGGAGCGTTTGTCCAAGGACTTGGGCTCTTCACCATGGAGGAGTTGCGCTATTCACCAGAAGGGAACTTGTACACTCGAGGGCCTGGGATGTACAAAATCCCTGCATTTGGAGACATCCCAACAGAATTCTACGTCTCTCTTCTCCGTGACTGTCCGAACAGCAAGGCAGTTTATTCATCCAAGGTACACTTGCAAGATCTTGCAGGCCTCTTACTGCTTCTGTAAATGTGTGGTAAAGTAATGATGCATGTGTCAGAATAGTTGATTTTGATATGCTGGCTTTACACTCGGGTCAGGATGCTTTTCTATTCCTTACCAGAAACATGTACACTACCCTTCATTGTAAAGAGGACCGGAAGTAGACTGCACATTGCATCCCTGATTGTCCAGTAGAAAGAACTGAAACAACCTTGCTGTGCTAGAAGCTGTCCTCTTACAGAGGCTGCAAGCCTTCCACTGCATGCTAACACCCTTGCTGTCATCTCCAAAAGCCCTGATTACCTTTCCCTGGCAGCAGAACCACCACTGTGAATGACATTACCAGTAGTACCATTTCCCCAGATCTGATGTACCAAGATCTTGTGTCTGAATTTTCACGTCTTGCTTCCTTCGCTGTTTCACAGTGATATTTCACCGTTAAAGCTTCATAATAACGAATCCACATCTTCTTCAGCTGTTTCCATTGCAATCAATGCCGGTGCCTGCAGCTAGTCAGGTCTGCATGTACAGCATGAAGGAGTTTGCTTTCCTTATGGTTCAGCGGAGCATTTAGGAAGGCCACCCAGCATCGTTAACCTGTATATGTCTTGCCAGTTTCCATACCTTGTCTCATTCCCCTCTATCCACACAAACATCTTCATCAAAGAGGAGAACTTGGGTGATAAGTGCTGGTGTAAGAATTGAGAAAAAAGGGGCTTGGCAAGGGTCTCAGCGTGCTGTGTTAGACAATACTTGTGTAATCCCTGAGGGTTTGCAAGGACCTCCAGTGATGGGGTATCATGCACTCTGCCTAGACAACTTACCACTGCCTAATCTGAATTCCCTTTGCTGAAGTTTTAGTATCGTCCAAAGGGATGTGGGAAAGGGTTAGTACCTGTTTTCCTTTATAGCAGCCTTGCTATGTTTGAAAGCTTATATTTTGCTACTGAATCTTCTTAAAATGGACTGGGGATTGTTTTTTAGCGTGATCTTTCCTCACCGATCACACCTGGTAACCTGGAATCTGTTTTAGTTTGGTGTTTCCTCACTACCCACATCTGGTAGACTGAGGTTCACACCTGAGAGGTGAGTTGCTGTTTTGGCTTGGCCTTTCCTTGTTGATCACATCTGGAAGACTGAGAAGTTACAAAGAAGGAATGAGGAATGAGAACAATTGATTGTCGTCTAGGGCCTGCTCATCTTTCTGTTAGCCCCATTAGTCTCTCTAGAATCAGGACTGCTTTGGGCTGGAGCCTCAATCTTGCTTGTGCTCTGTCTAGGCTGTGGGAGAGCCGCCTCTGTTCCTGTCTGCCTCAGTGTTTTATGCCATTAAAGATGCCATCTACTCAGCAAGGAAGGACTCTGGCCTGACTGAACCATTCAGACTGGACAGCCCTGCCACCCCAGAGAGGATCCGCAATGCTTGTGTGGACATCTTCACGAAAATGGTAAAAGCTTTTGGTTTCATAGTCTGCTCCCTGACCAGCTTGTTCTGTGTGTGCTAGTCACCGTGGCTCAGGTCCAGGATTAGGCCAGTATGGGGAAGCTATGGCCCTACTTAAGCATCTGGTTTTTATTTCCTGAGCATTATCTTTTACTTAACATGCCACCAAATGAGAGACAAATCCACTGACCAACACTGTTTGGGCTGCCATTGCAGAAAGGGCTGTCATAATATTTCTGAAGTTGCAGTTCATCCTCTTAAGTGCAGTCCGCAGAAGGCACTGACCTGCCCTGATGCTCCTGACCCTCATCTCTTAGGGGATCACAACTGTTAACACACTGCAGGTCTACTGTGTGATTTATTGGCCTCGCTCCAATAGGGAGAGAAAAGAAGTGTTACTGGAAATGCTCACTTCTGCTGGATGTTATTACCTTGGGAGTCTCCTTAGAGGGTGTGGGCTTCACCTGAAGGAATGCAATATTTAACACTGTCACCATCTCCTCATGGGTTTCTTCTCTGTCATAGTGTTGTGACAGTGCTGCGTAGGATTATGTCCCTGCACAAAGTCCTTCTCATTCCTTTGTGACTCCAAAAACCTCACTGTCTGTTCACATGGGCATCCACCAGGCTTTTGTCAGCTTGAACCCTAGTGTTGTTAACAGCAAAACCTGGATACCTTAGTTCTCCTCACCAAACACCTGCAGCACTGTCTGAGTTATATATTCTCAAATAACTTTGAGAATGAGGCCTTCAGCTAGAGCCAGGCACAGCCTGTAACAGAAGTGCCACAAGACAGACGTCTCTGTGTTTCGAAACACCAGTATATGAGCTCAGATCTTCAGTGGTATGAAGTCACTTACCTCAAAGGGAGCATGGTGGGGCACACTGACCCAGATCAGAACCTTCATTTGTTGTTGCTGTTGCTTACTGTATTTTTTTTCTTCTCTTCACAGTGTCCTTCTGCTGAGCCAGGGACCTTTAAGCCATGGTCTGTGCGTGTGTAAATGGAGAGTTTGAGGAGCAAACTTTCCTCACGAAACTGCCTTGTGGTCCCTCCGTTGTAAACCCAGTAGGACTATAATGAAAAAAAAAAAAAGAATCTGTATCCATGTGGCTCATCTACTGTGATTCATAGAGCTTTCACATTTAATTGTTCAATCATTGTTTCCTCTAGGAGAGAGAATTGCTGCCAGGTTATAGCTGTGATTTTATTTTTTTTTTTTTTTACTGTGGGGAAAATAATGCACCTTCTGCTGTAATGCCAAGAAGGACTTAAATGCATCGAAGCCAGAAAAACAGTCCTCTTGTGGACATGTGGAAAGGCATTAAGGGGAACTGAGGGCTGGACCCTATTGTGTTGCCTCAGCACACACAGCTAGCTATATATTAGAGGAAGATGAGGAGGAATTTTGACATTAGCTAACTGTGGTGAAGGTCTTACATGTATAACGGCCATGGTTCAGAGGGCAACCCTGAAATGTGACCGACAGCTGATTTATTCTGTTATATGAGGATTGCTTTGTCTACAGCAGGTCTTTAATGATTTTTTGGTTCATGTGCTGCCTTCTCCAGTTAAAGACAAAAACTAGAGATACCAAGGCTTCCAGCAAGATGCTGATTCATTCACATGTTCAGCCTTTTTCCTCCACATCTTTCCCTCATCCTTTTAAATAGCAGAGGAAAGGACCTTGGAGTAACAAGAAGTTACTGATCATTGTTCCCAAGGCAATTTATACCAGCCTGGGTGAGGGAACAGGACAAGAACGGACGAAGCTGGAGGATTAGTTGGCTGTGTGTGTCCTCTAGGAACAAATTCCTTGCTTTTGTGCTATGGTCTTGCTGCCTTTTCAAGACAACTCTTAGTTTTGCTGAATGTAATGGAATCGGGTGTTTTGCTACATGGTTTGCTTGTCCAAAAAATGTGCTAATGATGTGATCACCTCTTGTCTTTTGAGTTCAGTGCCTTTTTAATGTTGGATTAAAGCCTGGGCATCCCTCTTCACAGGTTTTGTTACTGTCAGTAACACGGTGACATCACATTTTTTCTAGATGATGCCAGCCATGTACTGTAACTGCTCATCACATGCAAACTTTTTCTATTTCTCTGGCCCACAGCTCTATGAAAATGTCCTTTTTTTATTCTAGCACTCCTAGGGACAACAAAAATATGAGGCAAGAGGATATAACTTCATTGTCTAAAAGTAAATTTTGCTTACATACATCCTGCTTAAAATTGGCTGCCATCTTAGGACTTAACAATGTATGCAGAGTTTGAAATATTTTTTGAAGCACTCCAGGGCGTACAGTTTGGAAATATTTAGATGTAATTCTCAGCTTGAAATATTATATTTCTACCATCTGGAAAAAGAGCATTTTTATATTCAAGTTGCAGGAAGTATTTTGTGCCTGCTGGACTTGGTATTTAATTATTTTATTAATTAAAATAGATTATGGTTGTTTCTCTACTGATGAGGTAGTGGGTGAGAACACATTCTTTTTTTCTTCTGAAAGCTGGCAATATGTTAAAAAAAAAAAAAAAAGCAAAACTGAAAACTGTTAGGGAAGGAAAAAAAAGTAGTCATTTGTGTGCCAGAACAGCTAGCTATTGGAGTCTGCGTATTCATTGTCTTTGTCCAGGAAGGGATGCAAAATACAAAGTCTGTGAGGTAGATAGGCATCAGCACTGTCTCTGCGTTGTTCCACCTCACGAGATTGTTGGATGCACTCATTCTACCCAGGCCAAAAAGAAACAAAAAGGGAATGTAAAGCGTGTTAATGCAGAACATGGCATTAGAGTTAGAGGCAAAGAGTGTGACACCAGTGAGCTTCCAGCATCATTTAAGTGTTCACAAAGAGTCATTGACAGGGAGCACATCCCATGTGACGGGATGTCGCCCAGCAGGATAAATGTGCTGTTTATCTGCGGTGGTTCTGGCAGCACCTTTTTCATGATTTCAAAACGGGTTTGTGGTATCTCATAGCCACACTGACTGCCTACTCAGCTGAATTTTTTTATAAGATTTATCTAGTTTTGCTTTTGTTATTAATTTTCTGCATTAATCTTATGTGTATTTGCCAAGTTATGTATATATGCAGTGGTCAAAGCAAGCTAGTTCAGTGCAGGCCTTAGCCTGTGGAGCCACTTCTGCTGCAGTATCTGTGATCCACAGTTTCAGGTACCAGTCTTGGCTCTCAGGCCCACCTGATCTTTGGGCCCGCTTATTTTACCTTCCGCAGCCGCTGGGTGGCAGGAGGAGGAAACATCTTCCTTTTTGAAGACACTGGAATTGGAAGGAGATGATATCAGACACCAGGGTCGGGGAGTGATATAAAATCAAGGTTACAAAATAATCTACAGAAACTGGTTTTGAGGGTGTAGGCATAAGGTATGGTTGGAGACCAATGGAAATTTATGGAGATCAGTGTAACACCTGGGTGGGCTATGTGAACATTGGGGACCCTAAAGAATGTGAAGCTGAGATTTTCATTTAATTTTTCTGATAGTGCCTTAACATTTCATACATTGCTTTCCCATGGAACTAAGTGTCAGATAACCCTAGGGAAGGACTGGATCCCTTTGTGTAGGGCTGCAAGGAAGAGATAATACTGACAAAGAATAGTCCAACTTAAAATGTGGTCTGTGCTACTAAATGGAGAACAACTCTCCTATTTTTAGTGCACATTATTGTCCTCTGATAGATGCTCTGTCAGATCTCTTGATGCACATCTCTCTGCTAGGATTTCAGCTTGCAATTGCTGAAGGGAAATCTACTTCCAAGATCTACTTCCAAGATATGTTTCTTTCCTAGTACTTTTCAGTGAAAAACAGTATGGATGCATGACTAATGTTACGTATAATCTGGAAATCTGCCCTGCTTCTCTCCTTCCAGAACTGTATCCTCGGGAGATGAACTACACCATCTTGTTAGACTGTAAATTGTAACGTACAATAACATTTAAGTAATCATTGCAGTAGCTTGATAGTTTGTGGAAGGGCTGACGGCGGTCATCTGATCTGATGTCTTAAATAACATTAATTGCATGTCCCACTAAGAGAGATGGAAGCTGATCTTCAGTAATTGTTTAAGCGCAATTATAATTGACAGCTTTCACTATCATTCTTCAATGAACATAGTCAAATTGGTATCTCTGTCACATGAATGTGTGTGGAATTTTCTGTGAATGTCACATCATTGCAAAATAAAACTAAAAAATATTCTGGAAATCAGTATGCTACAGTAAAAGTCCGTCACAATTTGGAAACAGGACAACTTCATCTCACCCTTTATTTTTAACAAGGATTGACCCTTCCCAGAGGCTGCAAGACAGGTCAGCTCCATGGCTGACAGGTGCGGGGGGGGTTGCTCCAGGTTGCTGAGCAGTACGGTGCTGGAGTGCCTCTCTCTGGGCCATGCTGGCAGTCAAGTCCAAAAGAAAGTAGAGTCCATGGCTTCTCCACCAGGAAAATCTTACAGTAGCCACATCCCATTTTTACAGGAGAATAGTGATGCATCCTGATGCTTCTTGCCACCTCCACTGGGCCCATCAGCTGCTGAGAAAAGGTGGCAGGCACTGCACAACATCAGCAGTGGAGAGACTGCCTGCACCATAGGCTGTCTGCACAGTGTGACTGGTACCTGGTCTAGATTGCCGTATTCTTAAATCGAGCTTCTGAGTGCTGGCAAAAACTAAGCTTGGCCCATTTAAAACAGCCCTGTAAAGGGGAACCTGGTGTTACTCCAAGCTTGTTAGTGGAGCAAGCATCATGTTACATTTCCAGGGCTCTTTTAAGCCTGAACATGCTGGAACAGTCCACACAGAACAATTATGAGCAAATGACAGGCCAAACCTGGACTTCCCAGAGCATGGAAGGGTTGGGAACATCACCAGTGGTTCCCCAGTAGGGTCTGCCACCCTGTGTCATCTCACCTGCATTTGTAGACAGACACCAAGTAACGTGCATCTTTAGGTAGGTCTTTCATCTGTGTGGGCAGGTTTCTCACGAAGAAGCCATTCCCAAAGCTCTTGGCCCAAAAGGAAAGGGGAGCGCAGAATACGAAGAAGTCTATTCAGAGCTTGTGAGGATCATGCTGTAGTTTGCAGTGGGTCCGTTCCAACCTGCCTCAAAATGCTAGGTTTGCTGAAAGCTATTCAACCCATCACCATTAATATGCAGTTTTCTAAGCTCCAGTGCCATCACAATGCAAAGCTATGTGTTTCTCAAGCACCTAGTCCTGTATTTTGTTACACAATTCAATAACGTAAAGAGCCTTGGCACCTCGTCCCTGGCAGTGGTCTATCTCAGCTCCCTGCCCTGTCATCTGGAGAAGTAACACACTAAAGTGCACAACATGCAGCTGTGGAGAAAGGGTTCATCCGTGACCCAGCTGATATCTTGAAGCATTTGAATTTGTATTGTCTTTGTAACAGTCCCTCTAAATGGAGTTGTTTCTACCAGGACTCTAGGGTGCTGAGAAGGCCTGACAGCAAACTCTGAGAAAACCGGAAAGTAAAAAGGTCCCAGTAGTAAAGATGAGACAGCTGTTTCTTCTGTTGAAGGGACAGCTGCTCACTGAACAGCTGCTCTGACAGCCAGCTGTATTATCTCGCTGAGGCGAACAGACTCACTGAGGCGATCAGCTCTGTTCGGGTGCATTCACAAAGTCACAGAATGGCTGAGGTTAGAAGGGACCTCTGAAGATCATCTAGTCTAACACCCCCACACCGAGCAGGATCACATAGTGCACATTACACCGGATGGCATCTAGGCAGGTTTTTGAATGTCTCCAGAGAAGGAGACTCCACATCCTCTCTGGGCAACCTGTCCCAGTGCTCTGTCACCCTCACAGTAAAGAAGTGCCTTCATATTCAGCTGGAACTTCCTGTGCTTCAGTTCGTGCCCCTTGCCTCTCATCCTCTTGCTGGGCACAACTGAAAAGAGACTGGCTCCATGCTCTTGACACCCTCCCCTCAGGTATTTATACACATTCACAAGGTCTCCTCTCAGTCTTCTCTTTTCCAAGCTGAACAGGCCCTATACTCAGCCTGTCCTCATAAAACAGGTGTTCCAATCCTCTGATCATAGCCCTCTTCTGGACTCACTCCAGTAGTTTGGTGCCCCAGGGTGTGTCGGGGTGCTTCCACAGAACACATCTGCACTGCTGCCAATGGGCTTAGCGAGTGACTGTAAGATGGCGGCTATGCCCCACATAAATAACCTGCTGCTGCTGCCTCATCAGCTACCTTTGCCAGGGCTGCTGGGTCCTGGTGACTCAATCAGCTACCTTGAGTGGCCTTGATGCAGGAAACCCTCTGCACGCCATGAAACCCCCCTACACTGGATAACGTGTCTGCACCGGAGTTGGTCACCTCGGCGAGTGCCTTTAAAATGGCAGCTCCTTGCTCTTTTTTGTGGAACTGGTTCTTAAACAAGTGGTTTGCTGGTCTACAATTTTGCAGTTGCCCTTTCCTGGGTCTTGACCATTACATTGTTGTTGTTGACACACTCTCCTTTTTTCGAGCCCCAGAGCATATCTGTTGTGTAGGGGCACTTCAGGGGCAAGGGGGAAGATTCCTCACTCTGCTCTGAGCAGAGACAAGGGTCCTGCCTCCCTTGTCTTGCAAGTCTTGTCAGTTCTGCCAGTTTCAGGTTGGGAGCTATTTTACCACCCCCTTGTGAGGACTTAAGCCATGGTTGTTGCTCAGCACATGATACCACGCATTGGTGTCTCTCTCTCGGATTCCTGGATGTATTGCAGGCTGCCGAGCTCCTCTCGCAACCTAGCGACTTGCTCAGAGAGTGCGTCAGTCTGGTCATACTTGCACCCACGACACCCAACTCTGCCTTCAGGCCCTAGGAGGACCTACAAATACTGCAGTTCCCTGCAATGGGTGGTCTGGGTAGCTCTTTCAGTCCTTGGGAAGCCTGTGCGGGTAGAGGCGTCTCGGAGGTGTGTGGGGGGGGGGGTCATGGCCCCTCCGTCGGGGTTTCAGTCTCAGCCCGGCAGGTGCGGCGAGCCGAGACCGTTTTTGCTTCACTGGAAAGCCGCTTCGTGGTGCTCTGCTCCCAAAGAGACGGAAGGCATCGCCCCATCGCCTGACGGACCCGCCGCGCTCCCCAGGGGCCGCCTTTGTACGGCGGGGGGGGGGGGGGGGGGGGGGGGGGGGGGGGGGGGGCGCTCCCGGCGCCGCCCGCGCCTCGTCAGGGCGGATCTGCCCCGGAGCGGGTCGCATCGGCGTAAGGAAGAAATTCTTCACTCTGAGGTACTGGGAGTCTCCCATTTTCTTTCTCCTCCAGCTCCTCCAGAAGCTGCTGCCAGCCCTCCGCCCCTGTTGGTGGCACCTGGCAGGTGAGGAAGTTCAGCTTGCTGCTCACCCTCACCCCTGAGAGCAGAAGCGCCTGCGCCTCCCCACTTGTTAGAAGCACGGCAGCTCTGCTTGACTCACTGCAGAAAGCGCTCGCTCTCTATTTCCTGAGGTGCTGCATGTGAAGGAAGGTGTCCAGCATCAAAGTGAAACACATCTCACTGTGCCTTGGAGGCCAGGTCACCTGGAGAACGCTGTCTGAACGTGGGAGGTGAGGGAAGCCTGTAGTGGACCACTGCCCCAAGCCAGCACCCCAGCACAGGATGCTGTGGCAGGCTCTTTTCCGATTATTCCAGTTTCATGGGGTTATAAAGGAGTGTTCCTGTCAGTGAGCTCTCTGGGCTGCCTCCCTGTGACTGTTAGAGCTCATGGATGCCCAGACCCTGCTTTCCCTAATTGTGGCGTTCGAACACAGATCCTGACTATAGCTGTGTGCTGTGGATCCAGTTCTCTGCTAAATCAGTATTTCTGTTTTTAACTTTTCACTTGCAACTGAGCTTAACTGAGGTGAACTTGCAAAGGGGAAATAGAGTCAGAAATATTTTGAGACCAAGCAGTGGTAAATTGGTTTGTAAATACAAATACACAACTCCCTGCAAACAACAGCCTTTGGATCTGTTAATTGTTTAACATCAGACATTAAAATATGACGATAATTATATGCCAAAAAAAGGAATTATTCTCCACAGCTAGGGGTGATACCGGAATCCAAATTGCATGGTTTCTTGCATCACTTGGCCCTGGGGAGATCATTAGTTTGATCGTTTCTTGTGGGTCCTTGGGAAGTTAAATATTTTTCACTGATTCAGGGATGCTTCCACACAGGGAGATGAGCCGTTTTCAAAATTAGGAAGAAGGGGCACTGGGAATGCAGGAGAAGAATGCAGCAGTGACTGCAGCTATCCCGAGGTCATCTTGAATACACCCAACCTCAGACCAACAACATCTGCAAAATACAGGTAGGCCTTGCCCCGTATTCTCAGGGACTGGAGGGAGCAGGCATTTTTCAGGCAGCAGATGCACAGGTTTACTCAGCCCTGGCCCCCTCCAGCTCCCTGGTCCTCCCATCTCCACACACTGAAGCTTTCTAGTGTTACCTCTTGGAGTTTGACACCTGATTCCCCACCACACCTGAGAATAAAGGACCATACTAGGGACATGAAGCTGCAAGGCTCCACACCAAGAGCTTTTTCTGCAGTGTGGAGCAGCTTAGCCTTGCTGTTTTTTGCTTGGGGTGTTACCTCCTTGGCCAGGGACCAGGCTCTGGAGAAGTAGCCTCCAGGTCGTGAGGGTGGGAATGCTCAGGGTGACTGAAATGATGATTCAGGGAATGAAGCACATTGCAGCACTGTTCTGTGAGCCGAACTCTGTACCAGTGAACAGGTGTAGACCTGGAAGATGGGTGTCAGGAACTCTCTGTGTTGATTTAAGACAAAACACACCCAGAGGTGTGTGTAAAAGCACACTGCTATGGGGCAGAGAGAAGAAAGGAATCTTTTCTTTCTCTAACTTGTACCTGCCATTTAAATGATTAAAACAGTAATTTTTTAAATTATTTTTTATTTTTTTTTGGTGCTGGAAACCTTTCTCAAATGTCTGTTGACACTCTTCAAATTTAAACTTATTGCTAGGCTTTCCTCACTCTTCTACCATGGACCTCTTAGAAATGGCCAACAGATTGCAATCTGAAAGGCTTCCTGCTCCGTCTTGTAGAGGGACAGCACCGTTTTTAGGCTAGAGTTTGAGCCAGACAGGAAAATGCACTTGCATCCCACTATTTAACATGACGATACAGTGGAATTAAGGAATTTATGTGAAGCTTCACCTCTGAGTCCTTATTTAGGAAAACTCTTACTGCCATGACTGTGAGAAAAAGTGATTCTTTAAACCAGTAAAAAAAAAAAAAAAAAAAAAAAAAAAGATTCTTTAAACCAGTAAAAGGATAACATAATTAAGTTTATCCAGATTTAGCCCCACTGATGACTCAAACTGGGTTGCTTAGGTTTTTCTTTTTTTTTTCTTTTTTCTCATAGGATGCAAATGGTTTGGAGATATTCTTCTATGTCAATAAGCATTCTTGTCTTGAGCGTTTTCACATTCCTCCTACACTTCAAAATTTTGCAGAGCATTGTTTTGTGTGACCATGACCTGACCAAAGCACTGTGCCGATCCACCTCCATTGTTCCTCCATGTGCCAGCCTTTGTGGTGCGCGTGTGTGAGCAGAGGAAGGCAGATCCTGCTGCCTGCTTGTGGGAAAGTGTTCTTTTCTAAGTGATGGTAAACACTGCCTAATTCAGCAAGAGATATTTTTACACTGGAAGTAAAGGAAAGGCAAGATAGGAAGCTTTCTTTTCTCCCGTTTTTTGTTTGGAAGGCTACCGTTTGGAAACTAAGAGAGGACATCTAAGCTGGACCAGTCACTCTGTAGAAATGTGGGGGCAGCCAGGGGAGGAACAAGTTGCCCTGCTCCTAGAGCAGACAGTTGTGGGGTGAGCGGATCTTCCCAGTGCACCAGGTCCACATTCATCTTTTCCAGCACTCACATCCAGTGCTGCTACTCAAACACCAGTGCTAGGTTGGTTGGTGGTGGGTTAGGGAGGTGGAGGTTTAGGTTGGAAGCAGCATACCGGGTTTAGGCAGGTAATGCTAGCAGGAGACAGCCACCATCCTGTGCAGCAGCAGCATCCTGGGACTGGTCAGTGCTGGATCAGAAAGGGAAGGGAAGGAAAGGAAAGGAAAAAGTTCACATCGCGTCCAAGGAGTGGAGCAGGTAGGACAATGTTCAGAGGGGTTGTAGAACTCCAGCGCTTCCTGTTTTCCTGTGGGCAGGAGCTGTGATTGTCACATTATTCAGCTTCTCATCCTGGGAGGAAGACAGTATCAGGCTGTGCCGGGGCAGCAGGATGTTTATGTGACAGACTGAGTCAAGGTACTGCTTTTAATACTCTCCAGAGCAGAGTCATTGGGGGAAATGTACATTTTAGATTATATTTGTGTTTTTTTTTTTTTAAAGGGAGTCATAAACATCCAAAGTGCTTTGCAACCACCATGCAAGCTGCACAGCTAGCTGCCAGCACCGAGTGCCGTTCTTTTTAAAGCCATTACACAAGAATTGTACAAGGTGCCATCAAGTATTGTAATTTACTGAGGATTCGTATGATTAGTGAAGTTCAGTTAAGCTTTGCTTAATTACTACATCAGCTGTTAAACTGATCATTGTCTGCATCCATACAAGCACCACACCATAGTAAGGAGGGGACTGAGATGTGACTGGGGTCCCTGCAGGCCCAGCCATCACAGGTCTTCATCCCGTGCCTCACCACACCCTGTTTGGCTTTTAAAACACCGTAGCATGTAGGGGGCTGAAAGAAACCAGAAGCGTGTGCAGACAAACAGACAAGGCAGTGCCTATATGTGTGGTAATTTGGAATATCCAGCCCTTCACATTTTCTTTCTCATTTATTTTGAATACGAAACAACTGTCACCCTATTGTGTTCCTTAATATCATGTTCTTGAGGGTGGGACTCTCGGTTGGGCTTTGCTGTCAGCCCGGCATTTCTCTCCTCGTGTCAAAAGTCCTTTCCCTTTTGGTGGGACTCACAGCTGGGGCTACAACTGCTGCTCCCCATTCAACACTTGGGCAGCTCCTGTCGCCCCGACACTGACCTTAGCCAAAATATTGGGTTCAGCTTGTCTGTGACTGCTCTGGACTCGTCCTAATGGACACTGGGATTTATGGGGGGAGCCAGGAGGCTGAGGCTGAAACACCTTGGAGGAGCCTGGCCCTTCTGCATACCTGAGGTGCAGAAACCCTGCGGCCACTGCCGGTGGAGAACCTGCTCCTGCTGGGTGAGTGTGTCCTGAGGGAAAGGCAAGCTGCAAAAGCACTGCCGAGGCTCCTGCAGGACAGGTTCCCCTGGAGGGATGTTTGAACCTCCCAAAACTGGTGTAAGGGCAGCATTCCACTTTGCGGTCCTGCAGGGGGCTGCAGCAAACCTTGGGAAATGGGTGTCATTTTAGCCCAAAGACCTGGACTGCTGAGATGTCTGTCCATTGCTCCTGGCCTTTCCCATGGGAATAATGCCAGGTTGGTTGTTGAATTTTCTTGGTTGCTCATTCAGCATCTTCTCAAATACTCAGAGATCTCTGCTGTTGGGGTGATTTTTAGGGAGAGGCAGTCAGGCAGGCTTAGGCTATCTCCACACCTGGCTTTGCGGGATGTTACTGCTTACAGATGAGTAACATTTCTAGGAACTTGGGAGAGTCTGGTCCTGTGGTAATGTACCAGAAGTGGCAGGGGAAAACAGGTTTAAGATCTGTTTGGTTTACATTTTTTTTTCTCAGACAATAACCCACCAAATATTCCCAGGTCGTTTATATTTAGATAAGGCTGTGCAGTGTCCTGTGAAAGGAAAGTGACACATCTACTGCTCCGGGGGCAAGACAGCGTGGGACAAACAGACCTGACTGAAGTGAGGCACAGCGACAATAAATCGATGCCACTGGTGCAGGAGGGTGCATCAAACACACAGTCCCTGTGCGGGGACACCCACCTATCCAGGGCCAGGTCCTGTGGGGTGGAGCCCTCTCCCATCTGACCGTGCAGTGGGATGAAACCTCTGGATACACCCTCCCCTGTGTGCTGCCACACTCCTGGAGACCAAGTGCATACTTTAAATGTCTTTGTGGGAGCAGCCCGTTGTTGCTAGGTACAGGCAGGGAAATTATAAAAACAACACCCCTCTTTTTTTTTTTTCAATTGCTCATAGAGTAATTGCAGAGATTTTTGCTTGACAAGGGATAGGTTATGAGGCAAGGAAAACCTTCTAATTCTTCTTCTTCTTCTTCCTCTTCCTCTTCTTCTTCTTCTTCTTCTTCCTCTTCTTGTTTTTCTTCTTCTGCTTCTTCTAATTCTGATTCTTCATTTCTGATTGACCGTTGCTCTTGCCTAAAGCCTTGCAGCAGGCTTTGCCACTGGGAGCAAAGATGATGAAGGCGCTGGAGAGGACTGGTGATGGAGGCGTGGTGTTGGGCTCTGCCCCACACGGACTGGCCTCCTGGGAGAACAGCACACATCGCTTGTTTTTGTCCCGAGGGTGGGCAAGCCAGGGGGGAACAGGAGGTAATAGTGGAGCCTCCGTACCAAAACAGCGTTTTTAGCAGCTGGGCAGAATGAGCTTGTCTCACTGCTGGGACTGATTTGGGAGTGCTGCCCCTGCCCTGGACCTTCGAGTTTAAGTGGAGCACTGAAATGCCTCTGAAGACCTGGCCACAGGATTGTTTGAACCCACAGGCTGATATGGTTGCTGCAGTACATTCGCACTCCTGTTTTCCCTCCGGGGCAGCCCCTTTGTGGAGAACGATGTGGGTGCCCCATGAAAGCTGCCAGTGCCGGCTGCACCCAAAAATACTCCTGCTCTGAAGGGGCAGAGTTCAGTCCCAGCAGCACAGCCCTGCCTTGGGCAAGGTGAGCAATGTACAGGCACCGCCGGCTGTGGGCACTGCCACGAGAGAAACAGCTGTGACAAACCTTACATTTTGATTTTCATTTGATTAATAAAAGCGATGCAATAGCAACTGTTTGATACATCAGCACCTGGTCCTATTTAAATATTTTAATCTTTGTGGTGGGACAGGTTGCTTTTAGAAAGCAGACTAACACCCGTGCACACACAGCAGCGCTGCACACTTGCTGGCAATGACTGAGCCTGGGAGCTGGGTTAGCGTACCGGGGCAGACCCGAAAGTCTCTGTTTCAGCATTTTGTGGAGGAGTGACTGGATTCCATCAGCATGAAATTTCCCGCAGTTACAGGACACTTCCCCATACGCTGAAGGGCCAAGCTTTTTCTGAGGTGGTTGATTCACGTGAGAGAATCGGGATTTATTTTTCAAAGGAAAAAAAAATAAAAAGATGTACTTCTCTTCTCAGGGAAGACTATCAAAATCTTTCTTATGTGCCATTAGGAAAGGCTTTCTGGGAATTGAGCAAACCAAAGGTTTTGTGTGTCTGGTGGAAATAGTGGCGGTAGGGTGTGGGGGGAGTGGGCAGATGTGTTCTCTCTACATAGCACGTGTTGTCAGTGTGTGGGAGAGCAAAACCTCGTGTTGGTCCGATTTTACGGTGCTCCAGGAAAGGCTCAATGCCTGCTGTTGTGCCAAGCTGCAAGCTGAGGTTCCCTGCACACTCTGCAGGGTTTTTATTTTCATTTTCATTTTTATTTATTTATTTTTTTTCAGAGTGTTTCCCAAAGCAGCAGAAGGGGAGATCTGCCCTGCAGCAAGCTTTATTCACTGCATTGCCATCCACCCCCAGTTATTACCAGTTGCTGATGCAAGGGACAACGGCAGGTATCCCCACTACACACAGCTCCAGCAGAGCTTAAAATGACCGCACCTCCTCCGGCAGAAGCCCTGAAGCACGTACAGGATGAAGGCCTGATGCTCAGCCAAGCCCTGATGCTCACCATCAGGTGCGGGATGCTTGTGTTTGGGGCTGCAAGCCCTCTCCTCTGCTTCAGCAGCACCCTGGAGTGGCTCCTCCTGCCCCCAAAGTGAGGTGCAGGCAGTGAGGGAGGCAAAAACATGGGGAGCAGGGTGGGGGAGGAATGCATCCGGGGCTGCGGCGGTGGCAGCGGTGTACAGGAGTGTGGGAGCTGGCACAGGGAGTGGAAGGGGTGGGGGGGATGACTCCTCTCCAGCACTGACATTTATCTCCTCGTTAGTGACCCAGCTCAAAGGGCAGGACGCAACTCCAAGCCCGAGAAATTTGTTGTTTTTTTGCAAACACCTACCTGAGAAGGATGCAAAGCTTAACTCCACTACTAAAAATATTCACACAAAACAGATTTTCTAAAGCAGTTATGGAAATGCTAAATTTGGTTGTTGTTTATCTCGGGGTGGGGGGGGTGGTCACATCTGCTTTATTTTTTTTTTCCCTAAGGCAAAGCAGAAGCAATGTCAATACCGACCACTGCTCATCCTATCACTTCTGCTGCTGCACTTTGAAGAGCCCATCAATAATCCTACAGGCACCAGCTTTCCAAGGAGATGGCCCCACAGAAAAACAGGAATCCCTTATCGGATGGCAGGAAATTCTATTTTTACATGGAGTTCAGATTAAAAATAAAAAGGGAAGATACGCACAGGACTTGCGGGCTAAAATTAAACCTTTATATTCTCCCCTGCTGCTCCTGCTGCTCTCCATATGGAGAAAGCAGCGATGTGTGCCAAGAAGGAGGCTGCTGGTGCTGGCTGTGCTTGGTGGGTTTTGCCCTGCTGCAGTTATCATAGCTTAGCAGCAGGCTTTATGAGCGTGGATTAATTAAAGCACCCTGGATCTCTGCTGTGGCCAAGCCATGTGCCCCGGGCAAGCAGAAAGAGTTTTTTTCTCAGATTATTTACGTGGGTCCTTGTCCTCTCTCCGATCGGAGGGATTTGGTGTCTGACTGCCCCAAGTGCAGCCCTGTCTCGTGCCCAGACCGAGTCTTTCTGCGACTGAACATTTCTGTGCTTTGGGATTTCTTCCAGGCTGTGCCAGGCTTACCAGCTCTGCGGGCTTGGTGACACTGCTGCAGGTCTCAGAGGCACCATCATCGGCAAGGACGGCTCTGGTGGCACCTCGTCAATTCTGTTAGGAAGCAGCCAGCTCCTTTCAAGCTTACCTGCATTGGCTCTGCAGAGCTGCACCGTGTACCGAAAGTCTTTTTGCTTGGCTTGCAGAAAGCAATTAAGACATACCCAGCAAAGTCACCCTGCGCAGGGTGCACATCTCCTCGTTGATCACGCTGATGTTTTTTTATCTGTGTGTGGTTTATGCATATGTGTAATCTACCACCTGCCTGGGAAAGCCCCTTTCAAATGCAAATGGGAAGCAGGAAGGTTTCTGAGCTCAGCTGGGGGCTTTTCACACTACCAGAGTTTCTGTGAGAGATGCTGTGACCCTGCTGAGGGCTGTAAACAGCAGAAAAGGATTCTCGCAGATAGATACCCTCTGCTTGCTTTACCAGCGCCCAGCCAGGAGCGTGCGTTTTGGGGCTGGGAGCACAGCAGGTTACCTTGACACAGCCCAGAAAAGCAAGGAGTCACCAAATGTCAGAGAGAAGGATGCAAAAGGTGTTCGGCTAGGATAAATAGCAGGTGCAACCTGGGTGTCTGGAAGCTCAGCAGGAGCTCAGGGAGGTCACAGCCTTGGCTCACCGGGTGCCACCAGCCAGCTCTGGCCATGCAGTGCCTCTGCACAACAACGACTCTGATTTCTTCCTTCTGAGAGGGAAAAAGCAAAAGCTGGTCTGAGCGTGATGACCCAGAAGTGCTCTTCTGCAGCAAAACTTTGCTCCAAGCCTTTAGCTCGCAGCCTCGTTCAAGGAAGGGAAGCCCAGAACAAACAAAACAGATCAGGGCAGCCTGAGGTAGTCAAACAACCACCAGACAGAGGCCTAACTTGCCAGGTGAATGAGGGTTTGGGAACAGAATTTGTTTCACCTGTGCTGCTCTCCTCCTACTTAACACAATTACAGGAAGGTTTGAAAAGGGAGGATGATGCAATTTTTTTTTTCTTCCCTCTGTGGAGAGCCAGGTTGCGTGGAGGTATGAGTGCTAAGGCAAGATGGTTAATGGGGGGAGGGATGATGATGATGATGAAAAGGTGTTTGGTGCTGTTTTTGGAAATACTTGCTGGTCTCAGGCTGGACTGGGCTGCTCGGCTTGTTCGTTGTGGTGCTTGCAGTGCTATTGAAGGTAGCTCTTTATCACTAGCAGGTGGTATGGCTGCCTCTGCTCGTGCCTGGCCTTTTTAGTACCACTTTTTGAATTTTAATGCCATGACATCATTTGCTTCACCTATCTTCTTGCACACTGAAGTGGGTATGCAGCGAGAGCTGCTGCTGCCTTTGCTAGCCTCTATGGGCAAGAAATTAAACCATGCTGGGCAAGCCCACGTGTGAATAACTGTGTGGTTCACACACAGGTGAAAGTGGTTGTCTGAAAGCACAAGAAATGCAAGTCTGAGGTCTGTGCTGCATTGTGCAAGCACTCTGCAAGTACTCACTTTTGTTCCTTACTGTAAGATTGAGCGGTGAAACTTGATCTGAAGAAGCGATGCAAAACAGATTCTCTTAAAAAAAAGTACTGATCAGAAAGCTGTTGTTCCTCTATGGGGGTGTAAACTATTTCAGTTTTCACGCTTTAAAATTAGCTTGTTTGTGAGTTAAAATTTTTGATTTGCAAAATGGTTCCTGGATGTTTTGCCTACTTGAAGTCACTTTCACGGCTGTCCAGGCTGCTCCTGTGTGTAGAGAATTTGCAGGTTGTGTGTGTGGCTGATTTCTGCCTCTGCTTTTCTGAGGGGCAGAGGTTACGGGCTAGATGAAAAACAGCATTTTGAAAAAAGAGAAAAAGGCACTTTTGCTTTCCTTTCTGGAGTGGACTGAATTGCAAGTTGATTGTTTTAATGAGAGATGACTTCAGGGGATTAAGTGTTAAAACCTAATGCGTGAATCTGCTAATTGTAGGGGGGATGTCACTTATCAGTACTTAACGTTGAATAAAATGCATGTAATGATTTTTTCTTTTCTCTGAAGAAGAGAGATTTGTGACTACGTTTATCCAGAGGTGCTTGTGAGCATGTTGGAGTTGGACGACCTTTAAGGTCCCTTCCAACCCAAACCATTCTCGGATAAAACCTTTGGGCTGGGATAGGGGCAGGGACTGAGTTCTCCAGCAGAAGTCCCTCAGGCAGGCCAGCACCTAGAAGGAAGGGTCCAATGGCAACATGTTCCTGTCTCTGATGTAGCCTGTTAGGCACAGAACTGGTGTGGGACTTGGGTAGCGTAAAAATACAGCGCATGAGAGGAAAGGGATCAGGAAAGGACTGACGGTGTGTGCAGAAGTCACCCAGCCATCCCTAAGCAGTGGTGGACTTGAGCCATGCATCTCACCTGTTTCCCAAGTGGATGTGCTTGGTTTTTGGTTTTGGTTTTTGGAGTTAGTCTCTGTTCTGTATTCAGCAGAACAGCAGGTATTATGCAACACAACGTGTTTGGGGGAGGCAGAATAAACTGTATCTGATTGCCCTTCCTTTTACGAGAAGGTTGAGAGAGTTGATTTTTATTAAAAACCAACAGAACATAAAAAGCTACTACCATCCAAAACAAACCAGGAAACTCTTATCAGCTTGCCAGGAAGGTCTGTTGCTTTGTGGAAGTGTTACTGGACAGTCATTGCTACGTTCATCGGTTGTTTGCAAAATAATTTATTGTTTTCAGATGGGTGGCAAATCTTCCATGCAAAGCAGGGAAGAGGCCCTAAAGCTGCAAAGGGTGGTTGTAGGAGAAGAGGGCTGAGGGGAAATACCATGGAACAGGATTTGGATTATCTCCCTACATATTTTTACAACGATAAGAATTTCATTGTGTTCTGTTGTAAGTTATGATCCTGTTTTTGTTCTGTGTTCAGATCAGGAAACAACAAACCTATGTCTTAAAAATAATAAAAATAAAAATAAAGCCTAATCTTCAGTGACGTTGTCATTCAGCAGCAGTAATCAAGGGATTCAGGATGATATGTGATTTCTAAATCACTGCCCTATAAAATGCTGTGTGCTTTTGTTACCAATGTGTGCGTGTGTCTCTGTGTGTAAAGCTATCCAACTCTACCAACATCAGGGGTGCTTGGCTGCTGCTTTCATTCCCTGTTTCTGGTGTGCCCATCTCTGACAGAGGGCTTGGTAATGTCCAAAGGGCATTTATTATAAAACCGTGTTCCTCTGCAGTGTCTCCCGATTAAAAAAATAAATAAATAAAAGTGGTCTGCAGTAAACTGTATCTGATAACTCGGTGTGAGTGCTTTACTAAATAGATCTGGAGCTTGCAATGCAGATCTGTCAGGTGTTTGTGCTGACCAGAGCTGCCTCCTTGTCCACTGTTTGCTTTTTTTCTTCTCTGGTATATCCATTTGAGTATCTGTGGGTTGCAGTTACAGCAGTGGAGCTGTCTGGCATGCTGTCAGCTGCACGGGGCATGCACGATGAGAAGGCGGCAGCGTGGTGCTCTTCCTGAGTTACCACGTTTGTAGTACTGACTGAAGCGTTCATTTGCTTACCTTTAATTTGTGCTGGAAAATCCCTTTTGATGAAAAAAATAAAAATCTGTCTGGAAATCTGAACTTCTGGATGACAAAGGGGGTGGGGTGGAAGAAAATGATTTCAGACAGGTGCTCTGAACTACCTGCCTCACTCCTCCTCCTCTCCACAGTCGCTGCGTGCCCTCTCTGGTGCAGCAGCAGCCAGTCCTCAGACCAGAGAAGTGAACAGCTTGCTACGGGCATTGCGCTAGTAGGGCTAGTTCAGATTCATCGCAGGTAGTGGTGGCACACTTGGGAATCCAGATATGCTTATGGGCTTCTGATTCAAATCCCCTTCTGAAAAATATCTTTAAATACAAATATCAATTTTATTCCCTTCACTTTTAAAATGATAGCCTTAAAACCAGAGCTCTGGGTAAAGAGGTGAAGTATACCAGTGCTTCTGGAAAAGGGTGTGATTTCATGCTCAAGTCTTTGGTCAAGCCTAGTTGGAGTACTGATACGAGGTAGCGTGTAACAACTGCACTCGTGTGTGAATCCATTATTCCCTCTTTACATGCGCTGATCTCTCTAACAGAGCATCTGAAGAAATTTCTCTGAAACCCCGTGAACAGTCAGTGATCCTTTTCTTCTCCCTGGACTGAATTCAGGATTCTCACAGGGACTTCTGTAGGAAGTAAGCAGCTGATCGCTGTGGCTCTAAGGATCCCTCTTCCTCTCCTTGTACCTCTGTGCCTTTCTCATTTTCCACTGGCAAATGTCAGGAGCCTCGGGTATGTAGTTGAATTTCTTATTTTTGGCTGGGTGCGGGTTAGATGCTCTGAGAACAGGCCCAACCAACACTGGAGGTGGAAGCTAGGTCTGAGCATCCTCCTCCCTCAGTGGGGCAAGGGCAAGCCTGTGGGCCCCGTGCTGTCCTGACCCCAGCAGCCTCCCCACCTGAATCAGAGCTCTGATACCTGTCTGCAGCAAGGCGCGAGTGACCTGGGGATGAGAGCGTGGATGCCTGCACGTGCCTTGGGCCGTGGCCAGTGGCCCGTGGGGCTTGGGAGGTGGGTGGGGAGCGTTGCCTCAGCTTCTGTTCCCAGCACTCCTCCTGGAAGGAAGCAGTGAGAGGCCGTCAGTCCGCCTTTCTCCGTGAAATTAGCGAGGCAGGCTCTCTGAAGGAGATTGTTAGAAATATTTGTTGCCTTAGGTTATCCCTAACAGGGCTGGGGTGGAGTTTGCCAGAAAGGACGATGTGTCCCCGTTTGTCACGTTAGCAGTTTATGATCTCCTGCTCTGCGTGGCTTGTTTCTCTCGCCCATGGAGGAGATGCCCGTGCTTCCTGTGTGGTGGGGAACAGCCAGCAGTTTCAGGGAGGTTACACCAACCCCTTCAGGAACCATAAGCAGCCTTCACAGAGCTCTGCTTCCACCAGCCTGCACACGCACTGCACCCTGGCTGACTTCCAGCATCTCTCTTTCCTCCTACCACCTCATCCCACCTCCAGGTTGCTGCAGCTCCCTTCATGCCTTTGGCGGAGTTTCCCAAAGGCTGGGTTAGGAACAGCTCCTGCTGTGTTGTTTTTGGGGTCCTGCCAGGGGCTGGCTTTCTCTGAGGGACAAGAGGACAATGCTCCATCAATTCTGCCTGTCTCAGAGGGTCGTCTTGTTTTTTTTTCCCCCTGCAGAGGGTGGATAGGAGGCTGTACTTCCCCGCTTCCCTTGTGGGAGGAGGAGGGCAGAGTGGCCTGCTAAGAGGAATTGCTATGAGCAACCACAAACAAAGCCTGGAACTACTCCTCTCAGGTTGTCTCAAGAGCTTTCAAATTCTGACCCAGGGCAGGGAAATGCTGCCAAGATTGCGATGATATGGTGCTTGGACCGAGGTGTGTAAATGATGAAGGGGGAGGGAAAAGCCTAGGCTTTGCCAATCCATGGGCAGCATGTGGGCTGTTCTCTGCTCTGTTCTGCTCAGTGCTGTCCGATGCCTGAACAAGCATCCTCCCTAGCATCCTCCCTCACGCACACAGGGAGCGTAGCTTGTAAGACCAAGAAAGTGCTGGAGATGAAGGACTGGAGCGATTGAACCAGCAGAGCTTAAAGGCAGGCACTGCTGCTGAACCTTACTGCCTCATCTGCTGCTGCTCCTGCGAGGTCTCTTCTGAAAGAAGTACCGTAAATGTTGCACAGACAGCTGCAGGCCACGTGTTATGGTTATCGAGACTGTCAAAGGCCCGAGGACTGTGGTCCTGGACGCTTACAAGACATTGAACTACTTTTGCTGTACAGCATCTCTGATGGCTACAGTTGGCAAGGCGAGCGCATGTATGGCTTTGTCAAGGAATGGTTGCTAGTCATGGCATGTGCCACCTGCCACAGGCCTCGGCTGAGGCATGTTGGAACCAGGGGGAAAAAGTAGGTCTTTGTGTACTGTCAGTGTTTGATCCCTGGGAAGTACACAGCCACTTCTATGGTGTAACTTGAGCCGTGGTTTCTTGGAAGACAGGATGGCCATCAGCCTCCTCTTACCATTTGGCAGGATGAGCCAGGGAAACTTTAAAGACAGTTGGATAGGAATGCTGATGCTTATTTACCTGATGCAATTAGCTGCTTTTTCCATTTAAAACTCTATCAATACATACAGTGTTTGTGCTCCTGACCAGCGAAGGGAGCAGTGGAATGGGTGTGTCATGGTGAATGTGAGCCATGCCTGCTGGGGCTTTCTTCCATTTGGGTAGAGATGAATTGTTTCAAATTATGTTCATCCCACCTTAAATAGTGGCTTTGATACTTTGTCTGCACTGCCTGAGGGATTTGGAAAGCTACCCGGTGATTGACTTGCCTGCACTAGCTTTGAACTTATTAGTAGGTCAAGTTTCTAAACTGAGCCTTGTTCTCTGCCCACTCTGTATAAGGAGAATAAAACCAGAAAGGTCTCTACGCACAATGAAGGAAAGGGAAAAAAGATGCTACGTTGCAAAAAATCCACAATAGTAAATGTGGATGTTGTAATCGAGCTGTTCCTCTCCTCAGTGCTGTTCTCCACAAGTGTCTCCAAACATACACCTCTCAAGCTTTGAAGGATGTGAGGTCTTATAAGCCTAAGAAGAGGTTAAATAGTTAATTGTGTCCCTTGATCTGTGTAGATATGGAGTCACCTAAACCCTCTTCCCACAGCTGTCCCTATAGTAAGAGAAACACTGAAATAATAGCACAGGAGAAAGTTACCAATGAGGTGCTCTTAGATTAATTTTGGAGAAGTTTTTCCCCAGTTCTCACTGGGTGTTGTTGGAACATTGTCAATCTACGTAAGACCAAATCGTCTGTAACTCTGTGTTCCCCAGCCAGAGGTTGTTATCATATGGACAAAACATTAAGGAACAGCGAGAGCAAGTTAAAGAACAGTTTTCAGATTTAAATCTGAATTTCATTGTTGTATGAAGTTTAAATCAGAACTTAAGGTGATGGAAAAAGTGATTCTATCCTTTTATGTTTGATTGCAAATCCCTCTGAACTCCAACATCCTGGCCAAGATCCAGCTCACAGAGATAATTGGTTCTTGTTAGACTACACCCCTCCTGAAGCTTTATTCAGTGAACGTAGTGTAATTACTACCCTTCCCCTCATATATGTGGTTGTACAGCGCTGTTCAGCCGAACTGTCTGTCCGGTTCCACAGTGGAAATCTTAATTTTAATGAAGCCCAAAGCATGTATTTTCAGATTTTTTTCTCTAAATTCTTCCCAGAAAGGAACAGAAAGAGGAAGACCAAGTCTGCTTCCTATTGAGAGAAAGAAGGGGTTTGTTCTTTGACCTTGTGAAAGTTCTTCTGCCTGAGGACAGGCAGAGGGGAGTATGAGAGGATCAGAAGAGTGATAACTGTGTTCATGTGATACAATCCCCTACCCACAGCCATAAGCAAATGCATAGGTTCCTCTGTACAACTTCCTGGGGAAACCTTGTTCAGTGGTTGAGAAATGTTCCTAGAAAAAGGAAGCACTGCTGGGCACACGCAGTCACTTTCAAGAGCGTGGTTCTGTGAACTGGCAGGAACCCTTCACAAGGCTGCATGAACAGCCTGGAGTCCTGGTGCACTTAGGAAATCATTATCTTTCCCACATGTGTGGTGAATAGTGCGAGGTTACCCCAATAGTCATAACTCCAAGTAAGAGAAAGGGGGTGGGGAGTGATGACAGCTGCAGCTGCTGTCTGTGGAGATGGGCGCAGAAAAATGTGCACCTATTCATGGCCACATTGGAGGGAGGCTTCTGGGTTTTTTTTTTTGTTTGTTTTGTTTTTGTACAGAGAATCTCAGGATGCTTGAGTTACCTTTCATTTCCTAAAGCGCTTAATATGATTGAAATCTTTTGTATGAACTTGTCCGAGCATGGAGGACTATATGTAAACTGCAGCTCTGGAAACAGCATCTCAAGTTGCTGTCCTGCTCCCTCCACTTGAAGAGATGTCTTGTGCGTTGTTGCTGAACCACAAAGCAATCATATTAAGTAACTGTCACTGAAATGCTTTTGGTTTTGTCCTCTGCGATGACTAGGGAAGTTCCACTCTGACAGCGCCAAGTGGTTTTTGAACAAGTGCTGAAAGAAACCCCCCTGCCACACTGCTGCGGTATTGTTTTGTGTGCTTGACCTAAGCTGTCGGAGTTCTAGCGTTAGCTGGTGTGCACACGGTGCTTAAACTGGGGCCATTGGGTAGGTGAACTGGATTGAGAAGATAGTCTGCTGATTTCTCTCTAAACCTTTGTTTGTTGCTTTTTGCTCTCCACCCTACGATTTCCTCCCTCTCATCCTGTACAAATGCTGAATGGAAACTCTGCTCACACCCTCTTTTTCCAAGTGCTTTCCCAGGACTATTCCAACTGCTCTCACTCAGTGCATCTCGCTGTCCTGTTCAGGGGATAATGACCACCACAACAAACACGTAAAGAAAGAGTGATGAAGACAGAAGTAAAATTAAAACTAGCAAGATTTAAGACCAATTTTTTTTTTTTGGTGTTCATTCTAGATCTTGATGAATCTGTAGCATTTTCATCCGTGACCGGCAGGAGGAAACTTTCAATACATTCCTTTTCCTACTGAAGTACTTATTTAGATGTTACTTTTTCACTTCTGTTGAACGAGGTGAATCTTGGGTACAGTTTGACTAGCTACAGCAAGTATAACACATGCTTGTGAGCAGACTGCCAGAAAAGGAGATGTGTCTGCAGATGCTAACCAATCATTCAGCAGTGCACACAAGTCCAGCAGGGCAAATCTGTACATGCATGTTGGGGAATGTGCTAAACTCATTTCGTTGCACACAGAAATCAATTTTGTCTTTTCAGCTGTATTTAATCTGGTTATGTAAAGAAATAGACAGATCTGGCCTTTCTTTTTAATAATGTTTTAGGATCAGGGTACAAAAACGGTTAATGTATTAATTTTTAAGACAAGTGATAAATGTAATGCAGTAAGCACATCCTACATACACAATATATTTCTCTATATAATATGAACACAGATATAAAATAAGTTATACTTGTATTGTTTTTTTTCATCACAGTAGGAGCTCAGCTTATATAAAGTGACAACAGGAATTGGAACAAAATGCTGCTTTAAAGCAACAACAAAAAACAGAAGTGTCCGTGCACGGGTGTGTGAAACAAAATAGGAAATCTAAGTATTTCTGCTAAAATGGGGTCTTGAAAAGAGAAATTTTATAGAGCATTAAAGAGACAGGGAAGGTCTCTTGGCTCAGGGCCGAGGTTCTGAAGGGGATAAAGTGTTACTGTGTGGTGAGGAGGAGGGTAGATGAAGGCTGTTGACATTCAGGTTATATTTGTGGGGGCACAGGTAGCGGAGCATGCTCTGCCCGCTGTGTTCTCTGCTCTCGTGATGGACCATCTACCCGACAGTGCTGTGTTCTGTGTTCTTGTCTTTACAGTAAGAATGGGACCTACTAGCTTTCACTGCACACAATGAGTAAACATCGCTTCACAGGAATGATGAACACCACCGTTGTTCAAAGGCTTTTGAAGGAGAAAACACTATCCACTTGTGAAACAATCAGTGAGCCTGGGGGTAGAGTCCTGGGTTTCTCCCCTTCCAGCCCACCTGATGTCTGACTTCAGTATATTCTCCCTCTGTTTCACTCAGGGTGGTTGTTCTCTCGGCCATACTTTGAAAATAAATCACCACCAGGGAATGGATGAGAGGTACAGGTGCTTGGGAATTCCTAGTGCCTGTCCCATAGTAAATAACGAAGAACTCAAGATGTCCAATTGAGAGCCATTTCAGATTGCTTTATTTTTTTAAGGACAGGGAAATGCTTGTAGAACTTGCATCTGACAGTGAACCGGATTCCTAAAATTCTTAACCCAGGGATTCAGAATTTGGAATTTCTTATTAATTAGGAGGTACTCCTTAATTTGGCCAACAGCTTGGAGTCCTTTTTGTGGCTGCTTCTTTGCTATCAAGGATCTGTCTCATTGGGTTTGCAAGACCAATAAACAGCACAATGTGCAGTCAAAGCTCAGGAGTGACACTGGTGGTTAGCAGATTTCTGTTAGCGCCAATTCCACTCTCAAAAGATGCAGCCCACTTAAGGTTTTCCTTCTATCCTGCTTACCAGATAATCCTAGTCTCAGTGTCCTTTCTTCACCTTCATGTTTACAGACTACACATTAGAAAGCAGGGACATTACACTGGAAGAGTGAATTGCATATCATCATGAAGAATGATTGGACTTTTTTGTTCTGCTTTAGTTTTTTCTTCATACAGCAAAATAGGTATAAATTGAAAGGTGACCTCACATCTAAAGGTATAATTTAAGTAAACATGTTTTTCTAGATCTTTCTCCCCTCCCTTTCCCTCTCCCTTGCAACCTTCCTTTCATTCTGTTATTTTCCTTTTGGATGGAGGGAGGAGATGGGAAGGTAGCTCATTTGGCAGCTCATGGCCCTCCAACTTGACTTTAATGAGATGATTTGCCAAGGCAAACTCCTCATCATCCAGCATGCCATCTTTGTCAATGTCAGCCAGTTTCCATATCTTTCCCAGCACTGTGTTGGGCAGCTTAGACCTTACCATCTCCTTCTTGGCATTGGCACCAGTTATTTTACCATCAACAGGTGAGAGCGTATAGAAGATCTCATCATACATGGGCTTGTCCCTGGCCACTACCCACTCAGCATCATCAATTCCTTCGCCAGCACCTTCGCCGTAGCCATGGCCAAACGGACCATGTAGCGTGCCCTCGAAGGCTCCTCCCTTCACCATCTGGGTAGGCCGCTGTGACTCCTCCTGGCGTACAAGCACCATGAGCTGGGCGATGTCGTTAGCCAGCATATCTTCCACAGTCTCCAGCAGCTTGCTCTTCAGAGGCTGGAACTTGCTAAAATCTTGGGCCTGCAACTGATCCTTAAAGTGGGACAGGGGAGCAAGAGGTGAGTGACGTGGTTGTGCACAGGGCAGTAACAGCACAGGGTGGGCTCTGGCTCAAAAAACCTACTGCAGATGAGTGGGGAGTACAGCACTCTTCTCTGACAGCCCTGTTCCTCAGCATGTGATAGGATTTCCCTGGCTGGCATTGCTCTTACATATTCTTTAAGTCCTGCAGAGAATAATCTCCTCTGCTTACAAAGTGGGGCTGACATGGCACAGAGAAAGGGAAGTGATTTACTCCAAGACCTGGGTGATGGCCATATGCGAGTAAGACTTCCCTTCCAGGCCATGTACAAGTGTTCTTCTTGAGAACCAAATTGTTCAAAGCAAGCTGGTTGTGCAGCTCTTGCTGCATCTTCTAGCTGGTGCTCTGCATTTCCCCCCCCTACACACACACACTCTGGTAAAGAAGTGCGACTTTGGCAATAGACTATTTTACAGGTAAATCCCTTGTTATCATGCAGTGCGTATTTCAGATGCCATAAAGACAGTAGAACTTCACAGAATGACTCCATTTTTGTGCTTTTTCACAGCTAAGCAAAAGTGGTTTGAGCAGGGACTGCAGAAAACTCTCTTCAAAGAGCTGTAAAACAACCTACAACTTCATCCTTCACCCTACCCATTAAATCCAGTCTATTCACTCCTAATGGAGTGGCATAATTATTTTTTAAACATTGAAACACATTTTAACAAGCAGTGAGTGGGATCTTCTATTGGGTACGCTCTACAGACCTCATTCGAAAGAACTTAGGTGAAATATATTTTTATTAAAAAAGATGAGCAACTGCTGTGTTTTCCATAGGGAGCTTATAATGGCTTCAACAGCCAGTAACTGCAAAGAGGTTTCTGCTTGGACTGAAGCCACACAGCAACGTAGCCTTGCCCAGCATTGTTCAAGTATACAATATAAGGCCCTGATCCAAGGTCCTTTAAAGTCTTTGACTTGTATGAACACTGAATCAGGCCTCAACTTTGCAGCTCAGAAAAACTGCTTCCCTGCTTAAAATAGATAGGGAGCTTTAAGTTTTCACTGCCTCCTTCATCCCCAAGTCTTTCTAGAAACAGAGCAAAGTAGAGGACAAAAAGATACAGCTCCTGAGGAGATGCATGTATATAGGCTTCTGGGAAATATATCTTTTTATTTAATATAGATTAGCAGTATTCTTAGGTCTAGAAAATCTGAAAATGGAGCCTGGAATTAAAAATAAAGAAAAAGAGAGCAAATGATTTGTTGTCAAATGCTACTTAGGCAAAGACTTGAGAAATTAAGGCAGCTGTAGCTTCACATGAGCTCTATGTGCAAAAAATGTTTATGCCTAAACATTGACTGCACACAGTTCAAGGCTCATTCCAAGACCACAACAGGCCTTTCACACAGGCAACGATAATAAAGGTCTGTATTGTGGCTTCTGTCATATTCCCTGGAGTTACTCTTTCCTTGTATGTTCGGTGCTCTGGACAAGATACCACCACTTACCTGCATCTTTCTCAGATTAGGGAAGTCTCCTGGTGAGATCTGATGTTCCCGTTCAATGCGGGCATAAATCTCTCCCAAGTTGTTAACAAGCTCTTTCTTTTTATTGTCTTTCCCAAACACGGAGGGCATTTCCTTCTTTAGAGAGCTGATGATGTAGGCATGGACCTGAAGGGCATTAAATGATATGGAATGAAAAAGACAAGTGCTAAAGAACACATCATGGTTTTCCCAACAAACAGTACCTGTGTGTAGGAGTCAACCCATCTTGTCCCATCCTGAGGAGCAAGCTTAGCTCCTCAGCACGCCTGTATCTGCTGATTATCACTCTAGTGCTAAGTGCTGCTCAGCTGTGTCCAAACATACAGGTTCTAGAACTCCAGACTTTGTTTAATATAGGAATGAATCTTTGACTTACATGACACTATGCTACTGAGTACTCTGGTACTCTGTACGAGGACTGTACAGACCCAGAACAACCGCTTTCATTAAATTCAGTTTATATTATACTTCCTGTTAGCACTGGTGATTCTGGAAGGCAGAATCTATTCTAGTATCCCCAGCAGAAGTGACTGATGGCAGTGAATTTTATATGAAATATTCTGACACATCTTTATTTTGTGGATGCGGGGGTGGGAGAAGCTTTTTCTCTTTCATAGAAAGCTTTTGGGCATCTTTCAGTCTCTCTTTCTCAGTTGATATGGGTCTGCTCCCTGTGCTCTGGAGAGCTTAACTCAGCTCATTCTAAATAATCAGAAATAGAATTTCTGGCAGTGCCCTTGATATATACATATATGTGTGTGTGTGTGTGTGTATATATTTTATATATATATATCTTTCATGTTTGTGGGAGGCTTATCTGCCATTCTTGTCACTCTCCATGTCCTCTGCATCCATCTAGGTTTCTCTCTTTAAGGCAAAAGACCCCCAGACTCTTACTTCCCTTGGTGTGTGATTCTGACACAGGGAATTGGTTTTAATTCTCAAGTTGCTAGCACAGTGCAGCTGCTTTCTACATCCCCTCAGGTGCTACCTTCTTTGATCTGTGAGCAACTCTTCACTCAGGCCAGTTATAACTGATGCACTAAGCAAAGGAGGAATATTCTTCCTTGACGTGCATAGGACAAACACACTAGGCCTCTGAGTGAAATAAGAAGGGGAAGAAGAGCAGTAGGATCCACCAGCTATGCAAGCTAGACCAGCCAAAACCACTTTCCCATACCCTGTGTACTGCATACGGCCCAAACTGAGTGCCTGGGCTCTCCTGTGCCAATACGCACCTTGGCCAGCCGTGCCCGCTTGATGAGATCATTCAGCTTCCTTAGGGCTGCGTTGCGGGGAAGGCTCTGGATATCCCTGAACAGGTCCTGCTCCTCTGCTTCAAACAACTTCCGGTTGTCAGGGATGAGCAACGGATGGGACCAGAAGGAGCCGATATAGACCCTGATGACCTCAGGAGTGTTGACAATCTTTCCCAGGGACCACATAAGGGCACCGTACACCCTCATCAACTGCTGGGTCTCTATTTGGTCAGCTTTGTTGAGAACAACTCTCATCTTGTCCTCGTGGTTCTTCAGGGCCTTGATGACCTCAGAGAATTCATCTGAGATGTCCAGCTTGTGCGCATCAAAAAGAAGAATGATGCGGTCAACCCGCTCCGCAAACCACTCCAGGACAGCAGCAAAGTCGTAACCTACAAGGGATGGAGGAAGAGCAGAGATACACATGCACAGGTGTAGAGAAGCCTGGTGGTCATACCTGAATCATGCCATCTGAGGGTATGCTTGCAAAGAGAAAGCTTTCCCCTAGCAGCTCAAGTAGCTTGATAAAGTGAACAAGAAACCTCATTCTTTGCCGAAAGAGGGTAGAGAGGGAAGTGCTCTTCATTCTGAAACATCTAAGACTTGCACATTTAAGGATGGTTCTCATCTTCTCCAGATTAAGAGATCACCCAGGAAGTCCTGAACTCGTTACAAATGCTTTGTTCAATTGTACATCTTAGGCAAACTGCTATGTTCAAACAGCTACTGCAGAAGTTTTGCATGTAACAAGACAGGGACGTCTAATTTCTGAATTACTGGCCATCAGCAAAGCCTACAAATGCAGCAGAAAGCTAGATAATTAGTATTTGCACCCAGACCGGTTTGAGATTTATATCTCTACTGCTTAATAACGCTCAGGTCTAGTCTAGTTGTGCGACTGTCCCATACAATTCAAAGCCCAGGATGCAAATAACCTGTCATGGCTGAGTAATCATCCTCTCACATCTGCTGCATGTGCACGAAGCAAAATTAATTGTTTACTTTGCTAAGTACTTGCTACTTAGGCAGTATTGCCATGAACAGCAGAGCTGGACTCAAACTAAACACAGTAGTTTCAAATTTCACTTACTTCAGAACTAAGAATAAAGGCACGATAAATAATGTGTGTATGTTTTAAAAATGACAGCAACAAAACAAGCTTTTTTTTTTTCTTCCCCTAGCTGTGTGGTGTTTCTACATCTTTTTTAAAGCCTCACGAAGAGATTGGTGCTCTCTCTCTCTGCTCTATAAGGCTCTCTTATGCTGTGCAAGACTTGGGGTTATCTGTGTTGCCAGAGTGCTGCACTCTGTTAAGAGAACTGTCCTCGTTAAAACACCTTTACCAGCACTGCTTTGCAACACAGCTTTTTTCCTGGTGGGCAGGAATAATCAGGACAGAGCACGTGCTATTTGCATTCAAATCCTTGAACGTAATTTTTTAGTCTTAGCTTTCATGAATAAATGTATAAGAACTAATTCAGTGCCTTCCCCACTCCCTTTTTTTGCCCCTCTATCCTCTCATCTCTCCTAGAGCACAAATAATGCATCCTACTCTTTAGATGAGGGCTATGGAAGGGAGGACTGCAGAGCTCTGATCTTGATTTTAGCCACTGGCCTTTTCTATCTTGTGACTTTAAGCAAATCAGGGTGAAACCCTGACTCTGAAGTCAGGAGCAAAGCCCATGTGAATGTTTCTCTTCAGATACATGAATTCATGTTAGGTGTTTGCTACTAAGAACTTCTTTACAACTGCAAAGTACTATTACGAGGCTGTGTTTTGTCTCGGTTATAGTTTGCTCATAACAAACAAACAAAGGGGTGAGAGGAGACAAATGTGCTCTGCCATTTAAACAGCTTGCCCTGCTTTCTTCCATGTGATCTACAGAAATCATAGAGCAGAAGGCCACTGGCTTGTCACTCCATTAATGTGCAGTGGTGTCTTTTCCAGCAGCAACAAGTGATACCGGTCCCTAGCTCTTCACTCACCTCACATTTGATGCTGAGAGCTTCAGAGAATTCAGCTAGTATTACCTTTAAGAGAGACCTGCTCAACAGTCAATAAACTGTATTTATATGACTTGTCCAGTCCATGTGTCTGACCTCACACGTTCTTGTGAATCAGACCTTATAGTTGAAATAAAGTTGGTTCTGCTTGCTTTCAGATGTCAGCAGTCTTTTAACCTTAGAGATTTTGCCTGTAAGGAGCTCATCTCCATGGGTCTAACCATGTAGCTGTTTTAAAGCTATCTTTATTTCTTTTCTAAATTGCACTAGGACACGCTGGCAGCAGAACAGCATCAATCCCAACACCTTATCTCACTTGGACTTGGTTCAGGCTCTAAGTTCTCCCTCTGAGGAGATCAATAGGGTTTGCAACTGGGGGAAAAAACACTAACTTTGCTAAACACAGGATGCACATCTATACCTAATGGTCAGTTCGGCTTGGGCTGTGCTGGAAATCAGTGGCAGGATAGCTTATTCTGCATATGCAGCCATACAGCTTGCTCTTTCACCATGGGAACAATTAGTGTGACTTTGTTCAGAGAAGTTTGTGCGTTGAATCTTATGAAGTCTCCTTGACTGGGATGCTTTTTGTCACGCTGGCATGTGTTTGAATTGCACCGTGACTGCTTTTCCTAGCCTTTCCTTGAAAGATCAAAGGAGAAAAACTGAGTCATACTCTCTAGGGCACCTAGTAATGTTACAGCCATGTCCTGTCTCAGACCAACATGGATGGTTTCCCTCCAGCAATAGAGTAACAACTGCTGCTAGGCTCTTCAGGGTGTTTAGCAGGGGCTCGGATGAGGTGGGGAAGGCGTCTGCGTCTGACACTCAGCACAGCTTCCAGTGATTCAGTAAAGGTAGGGAGTCATTTGAAAAGAGGAAAGAAAAAGAAAAAGTGGCATTGTAGTTTTGGTATTAGCGGAGGACTTGGGAGGCTGAGGTCTGCCCATTGATCTGCCTGGTTCTCGGGATTTGTCTAAAAGGATCTTTAGTTGCTTAGCTCCATTGATCTGTTGATTTTAAGATGTGTCAAGCCAAGATCTACAGCAGCACTTTAGGTATCTGCTCTCTGAGTGTCTATTTCTTATTCACAGACAAAAATGTTGCTCTACCCAAGAGGAAAAGGGAATTAATATATGCTGGGATCTTCATATGTTCCTAGCTGCTAGCGTAACATACAATTAGTCTAGAATGTCCTTGTAGAGTTCATCAAATGTCTAGATTGATAGGCAGAGCATCTTTCTTTCCCAGCTTCTTTGTGTGTTTAGAGATAATCTACTGACAGCTGTCCTGTACATCTCTATTAAGAGAGAACAAAGCCCTAAGAAGTAGCAAATGTTGATGTTTCAGAGCAGTCACAACAGCATGGGCTGACTTACATCCTGTGCTGGGACAGAAGCCTGATCCCCACATACTCCTCCTCCTTGTATGCGTCCCACTTTTGGCATTTATGGGAATGTGTGAGGCCTTTCCTCTTGGTGCTAAGCAAGAAACTTCTCTCCCTGTGTGCAGCTCTATGAAGTGCTAATCATACCTGCACTCTCCTGTATGGAGGTACTTGCCAGGAAAACTAAGGTATTTTGCTTCTAAGTGACAGAATTCTTCAGAGATAGAAAAGAGGATAAAAACTGTGTGTTTTTCCTTTACATATAGTCTGACAAGTGGAAAAGGCAGGCGGGACAGACCTCTGTTTACAACCATCTACTTGGAGTCAACTCTCAGAGCTCTGTGATGGTATTTTCCCACACAGACAGTTGCCTAGAGAATTCCCACATGGGAAATCTACAGGGTTGACTTTCTAGTTTTGCTTTTAGCATATAAAAGAGTAGATCTGGAGCAGAGAAGCATTTGGATAGCCGGAGACAGGGTATAAAACTCTAAGGAGAAGCAAGCTATTAGTGAAGATATTTAAAAATAAGGCTAAACTAATATTTTAATGTTTAGTTCAGAACTCATTTTCAGAGGACTTCTCTATAGCATGGAGAACTCAGGACGTTTTGCCTGGCTGAAACCAGAGCTGGAACACCTGAAAACGCAAGGCTCATTGTGTAACTAAATTTAAGCATTATAGCCTCACTTCATATTTTTTTTTCCCAATTTTTATTTCACAGATGCATAGGGCCTGATTCTACGTTCTTCTGGCAGTTTATTTCAGTGTGAGATTAGACCAAGAACTCATCTTGACCTACTGTCAAATTAGGAGTTTTCCGTCCAGAGTGTCCCTCTTGATTTGCAAAGTTGAATTAATAACTCTGCGGATGTGTTGTGTTTTTTTATGCCCTATCTCAGTGTTGTAGAGTGTTGCTAAGGCCTCTCACAAAGGCAGCCAGATTTGGCAGTGTGTCACTGATGGGCGAAGCTATCCACATACCATAGCAGTTTATTGTGAAGTTAAATGGCATTTGGGAAGCCAACTGCTTGCCAAAGTTGCATAAATGCGAAAGAATTATTACAGGGATGTTCACGCAAAATGTGAAGGGGAAAATTTTCTCTTCAGTAATTCCTGGTTGTTTATGGTTACACTTCTACTTCTGTTGAAAAACATACCTATTTTAACACGCTTTAATACCGCTGATGTGGATTGTTTCACAACCTCCAGAGAAGGCTGTGAAAGAAGAACACGAACAGAAAATGAATCCCATCTATACAGTACTAGAAGAAATGGGCAAGATGAACATACCATTTCCTTCTATCAGATATTCTTTCACGGGGACAGATTTCATTCTGGCAGCATGAGAAGGATTCAACAGATTTAACACAAAGCTGACAAGTCAGATGACTGTCAGTAGATTCATCCTGTAGAGAAAACGGTTTTCTTGCAGACACCATGTCACCTAGACGCTGCAAGGCAGACTGTGGCTTTATGAATACTTGTCTGTGCGCTGTTGGAACACCTGGCAGCAAGTATTTAACTAAGATACGGCAGGATTATGCAATTACTTTTCTGTCAAGTCAAAGAATGACACAGTCTTTACGTTGACTCCTTGAAGACAAATGATAACAGACCCGGCATAAAACCTGCCTGGCTGTAACATTTTAAAGCCATTTAAACCAGCAATGAGCGTGCATGTAACAGTTCAGCATCGGTTTTGTCTGATGGTAAGCACACTACTCAATTTCCTGTCTTGTGGAACTACAGGCACAGACCCTGTGGTGAGGGTCAGGTGGGATGGAACGAGGAAAGTAAGATGAAGAAATGTTGAAAAAATAAAGCTGGTTTTTTTTTTTTTTTTTGTGGCAGGTATCTGACAGCTTGCTGTCACTAATGTTTTAAACTGTGCCACTGCTTCTAGCAATTTACCTCCTTCCTGGTGAGTTTAGTCCCTGGGAGCTCCCTTCGTACTATCCATCTAAATCTGGTGTGTTCCAGAGACTGAAAGCCCACTAGATCACAGCCCTCAAGAGGGAAGTTTTAATACAGTTTCCATCTGTCCCTATCTGTCAACTGATAGATTGGCATTGTGTGTCACGTGTCTGAGGGCAACATCAGAAGAAGACACAGTAGTTAGCTGGAAGAACAGATATTGACTACCTAGAGAAGGAGCAGCTCTCAGAGATGAAATTTAAAACCTATTCCAGGGAGCTAATTACTTGGTTTGTGTTTTTAAATTGCAGAAGTGGGTTTGGAGGCTGGGTCTAGCTGGTAATTGTGATGGCCTGCTGGAAAGCATTTCAGGGAAAAGACTCTGTCCAGGCTGAACAAGCAGGCAGTCCACGCTGGAAAAGGAGAATGTACCAAGAGGAGCAGGTGCCTCCTGAGTGTGGCAGATAGCTGTAAGCAAAGGAACAGTAAGACAATGTGATGGTCAGAGGGACGAAATAAAGGGAGGAAAGGAGGAGGAAGTGCTACACGAAGTGAGTAGGACACACAAAGTGAGTGGGAAGCAAGGCAGGGGTGGCTGTTGTGAGGGAGGGATGGTACAGACGTGGGTGACTGTAAGGTGATAGAAACCGAAGCAGGGGAGGGTAGAGAACAATGATTTAGGTAAGTTTCTGTGAAGGTGAGGAGCTGGTTAAACCAGCCAGGAATGGATTAGAAAGAATGATGAAAAGAGAGGGATGGATATTGCATATACCTCACTGAAGCTCATCCTAAACCATCTTTGTGAAAAAGCTGCTTCCTTTCTGGGAGTGGCTGCCTTCCAATGGGATATAAAGAGATTTATGTAACGTGTGTCTGTGGGTGTGTTGGGAAGTAGACAGAAATTCCACAGGATGAGAATACTTCTATGAATGATATGTCATAATTTCTAGAGCAGGTTTCTAGAGCTTGCTGATTAGTTCTGCCTTTGCCTATACCTGAAGAAATCATCTGTCCTAGAGCTGGTGATTCACAGCAATGGGAGCCGCATGCTCCAGTCAGTGCTCTGCACGGCCTCTCCCTCAGTACCAAGAATTAATGGAAATGTTACATCCATTTTGGAGGCTTAAAGGTTTCCAAAGCAAAAGTAAAGGGACTCAGCTCTCCACAGCAAATCTGCATAATGTTCTCAGCTAGGAAATGTGGGCTGGTGTCAAATTTCTAATGCTAACATTTACATGAATAAGTATCTGGAGTGGCATACCAGGGACTTTGGCTTTCATGTTGTCTAGAGCAATGGTTTCATGCTTGAGAAGAGACTAGGAGACTGATGAGGCTCCTGCTTTATGTCAGTGGAAACTTAGTGAAATCTCACTAGACAAGTTCAATTCAGGTGGACTAAAACTGATGAAAACATTGTCCAGAGCCAAGTCTTCTTACAACTGTAAGCTTCTATGTACACAAGACAGAACTTTTCCCCTTTACCTGTTACTCATTTATATCTTTGTTATTTCACAGAATCACAGAATGTTAGGGATTGGAAGGGACCTTGAAAGATCATCTAGTCCAATCCCCCTGCCGGAGCAGGAACACAATTTGTGGCAGACGGACTGAGCATCTCATGGTATCTAGGCCAATCCTCAGAACAGCCCATAGCCAGATTTTGAGACCTCAGGAGGTATCTGAATCCAGGCTAGGTTTTCCAGAGATACCAATTTTCCAGAGCAGTGCTGATGCACTGACAGAATTCCAAGAGGTTTTTCACTATAGTGTCCAAACACAAAGTGAGTTCTCCCAATAAACAGTTTGAATCTTGGGAGCGTTCATGCTTGAAAATCAGGTCTGCAATGGCCACCAGTATTAAGTCTTCAGGTAACCAACCGATAGTTGCTGCCAGTGACGAGGAAACACGCTCCTCCTCTGCTGTTACTCAGGACACTGCAAGAGTGCATGATGTGCAAAAATAATGCAAACTAAGATATTGTTGGGCATGACTGTCCTTCCTTAATGGAGGAGATACTTAGGAAATGTCTGGAGTGCACAGGGGACAGACGATAAAATGTACAAATTCAACAGTTCTAAAAAAATCAAACTTGTTTGGTTTAAAAAAAAAAGGCCATATATTAACAGGAGTTAAAAGAAACAGTAAATAAATAACATAGACCTTTCTATTTGCACAACTAAATACTTAATCTCATTTCTTTTGCATTTTATTTTTTCTCTTCCAGTTTTGGAAACGCAAAACATAGCAGTATTCCCACCCCAAATCATGGGGACAGCTCCTCTCTTTCCACCTCTCCCTCAGACAAAACGAACTCGGTCTCCTCTAAAAAATATATAATCTTGAGTTTTTGTTGCATCCTACTTTCAGGTTAGATGAGTTAGTCAGGCTAGTGGCTTCAGATATTTCTACGAATAAAAAGGGACAGATGTGTGCAGGTTTTCTGCTCATTTTTGTTCTTACAGGAAGCACAGAGCTATGTCACTGTAGAACTATGTGACTGCCTTTCAGTGGGACAGCATGTGTGTGAGACTATGCTAAAGTCAGGGAAGTTGGCAGCGTTGCTACTGCACTGTAGTCATGGAAGTGAACTGTGAGGCCACAACTCATCACACTGCACTTTCACCCTCCCGGGTGGAGTGAAACACAAATAGTCACAGGGGACTATTATAGCAAATGTTTGAAATGCCTCCTTTTTTAAATGCTTTCAGGGTATATCATACTGTTCCCAGAACACGTGACAAAACTCCTAAAAAAACAAAACAACAAAAAAAAACACAACTTGTTGCTATTGGTAAGAAAGATCAAGAAAGAAGATCCTGGTAGCTACAGGCCTGTAAAATTATGGAGAAGATTATTCTGGGAGTCACTGAAAAACATCTAAGGGACAACACAATCATTGGTCAGAGCCACCATGGGTTCACTAGGGAAAGGTCTTATCTAACAAACTTAATTTCCTTCCACGACAAGGTCACCCAACTAGACCAAAGGAAGCCAGTCGATGTGATCTTTCTGGATTTCAGTAAAGTATTTGATATTGTCTCTCACAGTATCCTTCTGGACAAAATGACCAGACTATAGTTAGATAAAAGCCTAATAAGACGGGTGAACGATTGGCTGATGGGTCAGGCCCAGAGGGTTCTTGTAAATGGGATTACATCAGGCTGGCGACTTGTCACTAGTGGGGCTCCCCAGGGCTCCATTTTAGGACCAGTCCTCTTCAATGTTTTCCAAAACAATTTGGATGAAGGACTTGAGGGTTTTTTGAGCAAGTTTGCGGATACCAAATTGGGTGGAGCTACTGACTCTGTCAAGGGTGGGGAGGCATTGCAGAGAGATCTGGGCAAATTAGAGAGCTGGGCAATCACCAACAGTATGAAGTTTATGAAGAGCAAGTGCTGAATTCTGCATCTGGGAAGGGGCAACCCTGGCTATACGTACAGACTGGGCAACGAGACACTGGAGAGCAGCCCTGCAGAGAGGGATCTGGGGGCTGTGGTTGACAGCAAGCTGAATATGAGCCAGCAGTGTGCCCTGGCAGCCAGGAGGGCGAGCCGTACCCTGGGGTGCATCAGGCACGGCATCGCTAGTCGGTCGAGGGAAGTGATTGTACCGCTCTACTCTGCGCTGGTGCGGCCTCACCTCAAGTACTGTGCGCAGTTCTGGGCACCACAGTACAAAAAGGACGTGAAACTGTAGGAGAGTGTCCAGAGGAGGGCTACGAAGATGGTAAAGGGTCTAGAGGGGAAGACATATAAGAAGTGGCTAAAGTCACTTGGATTGTTCAGCCTGGAGAAGAGTAGACTGAGGGGAGACCTCATTGTGGTCTACAGCTTCCTCATGAGGGGGAGTGGAGAGGCAGGTGCTGAGCTCTGCTCCCTGATAACCAGTGATAGGACTCGAGGGAATGGCTTGAAGCTGCAACAGGGGAAGTTCAGGCTGCGTATCAGGAAAAGGTTCTTCACCGAGAGGGTGGGTGGTTGGGCACTAGAACAGACTCCCCAGGGAAGCGGTCACAACACCAAGCCTGCCAGAGTTCAAGAAGCATTTGGACAATGCTCTCAGACACATGGTCTGTTTTTTTTTTTTTTTCTGTGGTCCTTCAGGGACCCAGGAGATGGACTTGATGATCCTTGTGGGTCCCTTCCAACTTGGAGACTCTATGAGTCTATCGTACCCTAAACATTTCATGAAGTGGGAGAACATTATTCTGCGATTCTAT